>NC_042972.1:33348236-33648236 GCF_901001165.1 Salmo trutta | reverse complement strand
TCTTCAAATATAGCCACCCTTTGCCTTGATGACAGCTTTGCACACTCTTGGCATTCTTTCAACCAGCTTCACCTGGAATACCTTTCCAACAGTCTTGATGGAGTTCCCACATATGCTGAGCACTTGTTGGCTGCTTTTCCTTCACTCTGCGGTCCGACTCATCCCAAATCATCTCAATTGGGTAGAGGTCGGGTGATTTGTGGAGGCCAGGTCATCTGATGCAGCACTCCATCACTCTCCTTCTTGGTCAAATAGCCCTTACACAGCCTGGAGATATGTTGGGTCATTGTCCTGTTGAAAAACAAATGATAGTTCCGCTAAGCACAAACCAGATGGGATGGTGTATCGCTGCAGAATGCTGTGGTAGTCATGCTGGTTAATTGTGCCTTGAATTCTAAATATATCACAGACAGTGTCACCAGCAAAGCACCCCCACACCATCACACCACCTCTTCCATGCTTTACGGTGGGAAATACACAAGCAGAGATCATCTGTTCACCCACACTGCGTCTCACAAAGACAAGGCGGTTGGAACCAAAAATCTCCAATTTGGAGTCCAGACCAAAGGACAGATTTCCACTGGTCTAATGTCCATTTGCTTGTGTTTCTTGGGCCAAGCAAGTCTCTTATTATTATTAGTGTCCTTTTTAGTAGTGGTTTCTTTGCAGCAATTCGGCCATAAAGGCCTGATTCACGCAGTCTGCTCTGAACAGTTGATGTTGAGATGTCTGTTACTTGAACTCTGAAGCAATTATTTGGGCTGCAATTTCTGAGGCTAGTAACTCTAATGAACTTATGCTCTGCAGCAGAGGTAACTCTGGGTCTTCCTTTCCTGTGGCTGTCGTCATGAGAGCCAGTTTCATCATAGCGCTTGGTTTTTGCGACTGCACTTGAAGAAACTTTCAAAGTTCTTGAAATGTTCCGGATTGACCGACCTTCATGTCTTAAAGGATAATGATGGACGGTCATTTCTCTTTGCTTATTTGAGCTGTTCTTGCCATAATATGGACTTGGTCTTTTACCAAGTAGGGATATCTTCTGTATACCCCCTACCTTGTCACAACACAACTGATTGATTGGCTCAAAGGCATTAAGGAAAGAAATTCCACAAATTAACTTTAAGAACGCACACCTGTTAATTGAAATGCATTCCAGGTGACTACCTCATGAAGCTGGTTGAGAAAATCCCAAGAGTGTGCAAAGCTGTCATCAAGGCAAAGGGTGGTTATTTGAAGAATCTAAAATATATTTTGATTTTCTTTAACTTTTTTGGTTACTACGTGATTACATATGTGTTATTTCATAGTTTTGATCTCTTCACTATTATTCTACAATGTAAAAAAATAAAGAAAAACCCTTGACTGATTAGGTGTTCTAAAACTTTTGACAGGTAGTGTATATGGATTATTTATAAATCCAGGCACATTTAACAGTTCGGCTATTGATTCTAGACCTAATTAAGTTGCTGTTTCCTCACTTTTCTTAGGCAATAAGGCAAGGGCTGTTTCTCGTCTCCTTATTCTGCTGCCTCCGCCGAGTTGTTCTCAACACCAATATGCTGTTTAACTTTTCTATTATGCACATAGCAACATGGTCTAGGAAAAGGCGCCAATTCAACAGCGCACTGATGTGTTTCAGAACCGTGGACAGGGACGACTATCCAACGCGGGAGAAAACACATTTGTTATAAAATAATATCTTTATTAGTGTTGCACTATTGTTCTTACGTCATATAACAATAGAATTGCTGTAGTACGTGCCATCCCCACTGCCTCCACAATGGATTAGTCTACTCAGGCAGGCGTGAATCAGACTGGTGTCTTGTACACCATGAATTATAATTATTTGAATTTCTTTGCTACTGCTCGACTTATGAAATCTTGGTTAACCAACAGCCTATCGGCCAAACAATCAACCAGTAGACTAAATGGGGTCAGCTTTAGTCTAAATTGTACCCTCTTTTGCACCTTCAGCAAATCCAGTTTGTGGAAGACAAGCAGGAGTTCAGCAGGTTCCCTACCAAGGCTGGCCGACGCTCGCTATCTCGATCCATCTCTCAGTCATCCACGGACAGCTACAGCTCCGGTACTACACACACACACACACACACACACACACACACACACACATATGGATTGCTTGACCCTTTCGTGCTGACTTTCCCCTCTCTGTCTCCTTTCCCAGCTGCGTCCTACACAGACAGCTCTGACGATGAGACTTCACCACGGGACAAAACACAGCTCAACTCCAAGGGCACCAGTGACTTCTGTGTGAAGAACATCAAACAGGCCGAATTTGGTCGTCGCGAGATTGAGATTGCAGAACAAGGTACAATAGCATGGCTCTGTAACCTGTCACCTTCACGTCTCACACACAGAACAACACAAGATGATAAGAAGTGATAAACCTCAAAGCATTCCCAGGGGGCTCCAGGTGTAAGGTACTGGTTGTTGGTTATTTAAAGCATGTTCTTGAAATTTGCTGTCTTATGGCATGAATCAATTAGACTAATCAATGGTTGACAGTCTTTGATCATAGGTAATATTAGGACATGTTAATAAAACCACTACTGGCATCAATCAGGATGAAAAGAGCAACAAAAACATTTCTGTGAACAACAGACAGTAAAGTATATCTAAATATTGCTCTTGCCAGGATTTTGGGCCTGTTGCTCAGAAATGTACTAGAATCCCACCCTCCAAGGCCAGGATTGGCAATCTCGGATTAACCGAGAGACTGATTGAAGGGGAGAATCTGGGATAAGAAAAGAACAGCTTCGCTCAGTTCTGTGAATGACTGACATACTCTAGCAGCTAGAGTCTAGCTAGTTATCTATAGTAAGCTTGTTATCTATAGTAAGCTTGTTATCTATAGTCAGATTGACCTCGACCAATCTTTCTGCAGATATGGCTTCTGCTCTTAAGGGCTTCATAGATGACTGCTGTGTCGTATTATTAGGCTATTCTTTGGTTTTGCTGATCAGTCATTTGAAGTGTAACTCACAAGTCATATCAGAGAGAGAAAAACATTATGCAGAAAAATCTAAGATTCACTCGTTCTAACTAGGGTTGTGGCGGTCATGAAATGTTGTCAGCTGGTGATTGTCAAGCAAATAACTGCCGGTCTCACGGTAATTGACCGTTAATTACAATTAACACGTTTAGCATCTCTTGGCTTCCACGCATAGCCTGCAAGTCACTGATGCAGACCTTTGGTCTAAAGAAACATGATATGAAGAAAATGTAGTCAATTTCAGAAGAACAGAAAAGCAAACTCTGAATTGTCCTTATGTTAGGGCCAGATCTGGCTATACCATAGCTGTGGGCTACACTAGTTCATTTAGCAAACAAGATTTGCTTAGAATTCCGTGGCATAATTTTTTAGAATGAAGAATCCAATTGAACATAGCTGAATAAAAAAGAAAGGATATTCTCTCCAAGCGATTTCCGAGGGAGTGCGCACATGCAGCTTTTCTGTGTTGAGCGGTTAACAAAGAAACAGGTGCTTAATTATGCAAATTTTGTTGTGATACAAACGTTGGGCTATATGTTTTGATTATTTATACATTCTAATGCTGTGTGATGTGACTCTAATGATGACTTGAAAAAAGTCATGGAAGGCATGAGCTCTGCTTTGTTGCTTTTGCAGTATGCACACACTTCATCAGTCTCTCATTCACAATTTAAGAAGCACTTGATAATATGCTCCTCAGGCCTCGAAATTCCAGCGGCATCCTCCTTGTGTGGCAGTAATGCCCCCTAAAAATCCATGCATTTTGCGGCCAAAGTGGCCGATGTGCCCTTGGGCTGAATATAATAATTATCATTTCCTTCTCCCGGCAGCCACCTCTCACTCACATGGCTCTCTCAGATACCTCAATTCTTATTAGCCAATGCCCGTCACTTGATCGGGTCCTTCTCACAGCCATCTCAACACTGAAGTAGGCTAGAAGTGAAGACGGACACATCAGGGACGCAACTGTGCGCGTCCCTCTTATTGAATTCCGCGGTACCTACTGAAGATGTTAGAAGAACAGTCCATATTTACTTTTCGACAGCCAACAAGATGAGTAGGCCTAACGAACAGCAAAAGCACTAGCCTATCTACTATCCCCCATAGTACAAAAGTTGACCTATTCTATTGGTCAACTTGTCCTTCTGTGCGAGAAATAAATATACTCTGGGACAGTTGTTGGATGCGATAGATCCCAAATGAATACAACCATTCGCATCAACATTTTTTTTAAAGCAATGAGGCTGATGCAACAGATCAGAACATTTAGCTTAAAATGTTGATTAACTATTAGGTTATTTCTTCAGATTATAAACGTAGCAATGCGCACAATTAGTGGGAAAACACTGTTCTCAAAAGTAACTGCAAATTCGATTATGCAAGTAATGCTTTATTATAAAGGTGCATTTCTCTGGTGAAAATTATCTACACAACTTGAAACTCACGCGCCGCCTTTGTGTGCCAGTTAGGCTCTTCACCGGTTGTAAAGACCATTAATGTGCTTCATTTTTGGAAGTTATTTGCCCATTTTATTTGTGCTACAAACCTTATCAAAACATATAGGCCTATGGGCTAGGCTATATGGGAAGTGTGACTATGATTTTAAAAAGTCACACACAAAAAATTCTTGCCTTACTGCGCATGCTGGGCATCATTCATAAGTGATAATACATTTCAGGTGTGGCTGAAATATCCAAATCCATTCGTTTGAAGGGGTGTCCACATACTTTTGTGTATATATAGTGTATATGTGTGAAATTAGTTTTGATTTAGAATGGACCATTATCATGCATCTGTCTCGGGGCAGGGGAAAAACAATAAATGTTATTCATGCACTAAAATAGCGAATGGAGGACGCTTTTCCCATGGTTCACTTTCATGCCAGCCAGGTAGGCTGTACTCCTGTTGTAAAGCGAAGCAATGCGCTTAATATTTGGAAAGTTGACGAATAAATATAGTAGGCCTGGCCTATAGAAAGCTAATCGCATCCTCCTATTTTTAATAGAGGCCATCAAAACTCTGTTTTCTCACGCGATTGCATAGCCTATAGAAATGTTGCGCAACATGAGCTTATGGGCTTTCATGAAGTGTTTGATTTTCGATTATGTTTGTGTTGTCAGAGTGATTACAGGGACAATAGAGTGCTGAGTACCAGGCAGTTAGCAAGTTTGGTAGGCTACTAATGACTAGCAGCATCAGAGCTTGGAGAATCCTAGTTACCGTGACTAAACGGTCATGTAGAATTTGACTGAGGTCATGACTCCTGACCGCCGGTGTTGTGGTAATACGGTCCTAGGCCTAACCACCAGTTGACACCTTTGATGAAGCTGACCTTCAGTTTTTGCCATGTAGCAAATTCTTTGTCTAAAGTTCTCATTTTATCATTATTGTGTTTGATTTCAGACATTACTCCCCAAATAACTTAGATTTGATGTGTTATCCTCGGCCTAAATGTTGTGTGCAGCATGGCAGCTGAATCTACACCCTTAACACTGTCAGAACAACTCCAGGGATTGATATGGAGTGATCATCCTTGTCCAATATGAATTGGCAGGTTGCAAAGTCATAGCTTATTTGAGGTTATTTGAATTTTACGGCGCTCAGGTTTTGGTGCAGGAAATTCTTTGAGCCCCTTAATTTTGAGAGAGATTTCTGTGGAAGATGGGAGAGTTGGAAGGGCTTTATATTCAGACCACTTTTCTGTTTGTCTACTCTCTGAATGTAGCTAACACGTTTGGAATCTCTTTTTCTTTCCGTTTCTCTATCTCCGTCACTCTCTTTATCACCCCACTTCTCTCTTTCCCCACAGATATGTCAGCATTAATCTCCCTCAGGAAGAGAGCCCAGGGAGAGAAGCCACTTGCTGGGGCAAAAATTGTTGGCTGCACTCACATCACTGCCCAGACTGCAGTAAGAAAACTCTGTCTTCTTACCTATCCTAATATCTCTGCCAAGGCTACAGGAGGACATTTTTCTCCTTACAAAGTAGGATTTGAAGGTCACAGCGTACACAGAGACTTTTGCAGTAACCAAGTTGGCCCTGTTGTTTACACTAACATACACTGTCTCCAATACCCAATCTTTGCTGCAATGAAACATCTCTCCCTCTGACATACCCAAATATCAATGCCAAGACCCTTCCCCACAGTATCGCTACTACAGAATAAGGTTGTGCGGTATACAGATTTTCACATCTTCATACCATTCTTCTCTCATCCCGGGATTTACGGTATTACTAGCTTAGTACACAAGGGTGGAAAAATTATATTACCAGAATGCTAACAAAATTAACTAACGAGCGCAAAGGAGAGAGAAAATAATTGCAAAGACAGGCAATCCAGCTCCTAAAATTATACATATATAGGTAGGAGCTACCGAATGTCATTTTTGGTGTGTTTGGACATTTTATAAGAGAATTTGAAAGAAAGATTGTGCAAATTAACAGTACTGGCACTGGAGCAGAATGTATACACACTGTCTGTGTGGAGTCTGGGGCAATGGGCCTGCCTGCTCTGCTCTGAGAAGATTTGCAAGGAGCAGTTGGGGTAGAAGCAGATGGGCAGAGAATGGAGAGGAGAAAAAACGCAAGGAAATCACAATGGTTCGTCGGAAGGGCTTTGACTTCTCAAACACGGCAGAAAGCCAACACAATGATGCCCCATCACCTTATTAATTCAGCCACTTACTTAGATAGCTAGCAATTTAAACTTAGGGGTCGGGTTAATGCAGAATTCTTAGTTTTCTATGCAGGGAAAAAAACAAAATGCATAAGAAATTTCTTGCTGTGTTTTGTAAGCGCAAACCTAAAATGCTTCTTATTGTAATTTCTGCTTGGCATCAGACAAATCTTGTGCTTCAGTTGCACTTCTCCACTCGGATGAGAATTCACAAACTGGCATTCTATCAGCAGACAGCGCTCTGACTGATGTGAAGCTGCTTTTCTCTGGTACTTTTCTCAGTGTAGCCACACTCCTTTTCTCTGGTAAAATGCAAGATGAACTTTAAGAAAAACAATAAGAAATGTTCCTGGCTACATTATTTCTATGATGAGAAAATACCTTGCTTTTTCATCGTAAGCTCATTTAGCCTACTTGTGTGGCTGCCAGTCAAATAGCGTTTCACTTCTGTTGTCATCTGATGAAAATGTATCTACACTGCTCAAAAAAATAAAGGGAACACTTAAACAACACAAAGTAACTCCAAGTCAATCACACTTTTGTGAAATCAAACTGTCCACTTAGGAAGCAACACTGATTGACAATAAATTTCACATGCTGTTTTGCAAATGGAATAGACAACAGGTGGAAATTATAGGCAATTAGCAAGACACCCCCAATAAAGGAGTGGTTCTGCAGGTGGGGACCACAGACCACTTCTCAGTTCCTATGCTCAGTTCCTTGCGGATGTTTTGGTCACTTTTGAATGCTGGTGGTGCTTTCACTCTAGTGGTAGCATAAGACGGAGTCTACAACCCACACAAGTGGCTCAGGTAGTGCAGCTCATCCAGGATGGCACATCAATGCGAGCTGTGGCAAGAAGGTTTGCTGTGTCTGTCAGCGTAGTGTCCAGGGCATGGAGGCGCTACCAGGAGACAGGCCAGTACATCAGGAGACGTGGAGGAGGCCGTAGGAGGGCAACAACCCAGCAGCAGGACCTCTGCCTTTGTGCAAGGAGGAGCAGGAGAAGCACTGCCAGAGCCCTGCAAAATGACCTCCAGCAGGCCACAAATGTGCATGTGTCTGCTCAAACAGTCAGAAACAGACTCCATGAGGGTGGTATGAGGGCCCGACATCCACAGGTAGGGGTTGTGCTTACAGCCCAACACCGTGCAGGACGTTTGGCATTTGCCAGAGAACACCAAGATTGGCAAATTTGCCACTGGCGCCCTGTGCTCTTCACAGATGAAAGCAGGTTCACACTGAGCACATGACAGACGTGACAGCCTGGAGATGCCGTGGAGAACGTTCTGCTGCCTGCAACATCCTCCAGCATGACCGGTTTGGCGGTGGGTCAGTCATGGTGTGGGGTGGCATTTCTTTGGGGGGCTGCACAGCCCTCCATGTGCTCGCCAGAGGTAACCTGACTGCCATTAGGTACCGAGATGAGATCCTCAGACCCCTTGTGAGACCATATGCTGGTGCGGTTGGCCCTGGGTTCCTCCTAATGCAAGACAATGCTAGACCTCATGTGGCTGGAGTGTGTCAGCAGTTCCTGCAAGAGGAAGGCATTGATGCTATGGACTGGCCTGCCCATTCCCCAGACCTGAATCCAATTGAGCACATCTGGGACATCATGTCTCGCTCCATCCACCAACGCCACGTTGCACCACAGACTGTCCAGGAGTTGGTGGATGCTTTAGTCCAGGTCCGGGAGGAGATCCCTCAGGAGACCATCCGCCACCTCATCAGGAGCATGCCCAGGCATTGTAGGGAGGTCATACAGGCACGTGGAGGCCACACACACTACGGAGACTCATTTTGACTTGTTTTAAGGACATTACATCAAAGTTGGATCAGCCTGTAGTGTGGTTTTCCACTTTAATTTTGAGTGGGACTCCAAATCCAGACCTCCATGGGTTGATAAATTGGATTTCCATTTATTATTTTTGTGTGATTTTGTTGTCAGCACATTCAACTATGTATTTAATAAGATTATTTATTTCATTCAGATCTAGGATGTGTTCCCTTTATTTTTTTGAGCAGTATATTTTTTGCCAAATGTGTTTCACTAATGTATTTTCTGTGAAGGAAAACTATAGTTGCAGGTCCCTGATCACTCTATTGAAGCAAAGAAACACAAACTTTCCATATAAAACACAACCGCTGTCAATACACAGCTGGACTCACCTGCTCCCACTTTCCCCAGTTGTGCTATTTACAAACGACAACATGACTGGCTCAACTGTTCTGGGGAACTACAGAAAACTTCATAATGTAAATAATGTGACAGGTGAAATGAACACAATCTGCTTTATCTTCTAACATACAATGAGGGAAAAAAGTATTTGATCCCCTGCTGATTTTGTACGTTTGCCCACTGACAAAGAAATGATCAGTCTATAATTTTAATGGTAGGTTCATTTTAACAGTGAGAGACAGAAGAACAACAAACAAATCCAGAAAAACGCATGTCAAAAAATTTATTTGCATTTTAATGAGGGAAATAAATATTTGACCCCCCCTCTCAATCAGAAAGATTTCTGGCTCCCAGGTGTCTTTTATACAGGTAATGAGCTGAGATTAGGAGCACACTCTTAAAGGGAGTGCTCCTAATCTCAGCTTGTTACCTGTATAAAAGACACCTGTCCAAAGAAGCAATCAATCAGATTCCAAACTCTCCACTATGGCCAAGACCAAAGAGCTCTCTAAGGATGTCAGGGACAAGATTGTAGACCTACACAATGCTGGAATGGGCTACAAGACCATCGTCAAGCAGCTTGGTGAGAAGGTGACAACAGTTGGTGCGATTATTCACAAATGGAAGAAACACAAAAGAACTGTCAATCTCCCTTAGCCTGGGGCTCCATGCAAGATCTTACCTCGTGGAGTTGCATTGATCATGAGAACGGTGAGTAATCAGCCCAGAACTACACGGGAGGATCTTGTCAATGATCTCAAGGCAACTGGGACCATAGTCACCACATAAAACAATTGGTAATGCACTACGCCGTGAAGGACTGAAATCCTGCAGCGCCCGCAAGGTTCCCCTGCTCAAGAAAGCACATATACATGCCCGTCTGAAGTTTGCCAATGAACTACAGGACAACTGGGTGAAAGTGTTGTGGTCAGATGAGACCAAAATGGAGCTCTTTGGCATCAACTCAACTCGCTGTGTTTGGAGGAGGAGGAATGCTGCCTATGACCCCAAGAACACCATCCCCACCGTCAAACATGGAGGTGGAAACATTATGCTTTGGGGGTGTTTTTCTGCTAAGGGGACAGGACAACTTCACCGCATCAAAGGGACGATGGATGGGGCCATGTACCGTCAAATCTTGGGTGAGAACCTCCTTCCCTCAGCCAGGGCATTGAAAATGGGTCGTGGATGGGTATTCCAGCATGACAATGACCCAAAACACACGGCCAAGGCAACAAAGGAGTGTCTCAAGAAGCACATTAAGGTCCTGGAGTGGCCTAGCCAGTCTCCAGACCTTAATCCCATACAAAATCTGTGGAGGGAGCTGAATGTTCGAGTTGCCAAACGTCTGCCTCGAAACCTTAATGACTTGGAGAAGATCTGCAAAGAGGAGTGGGACCAAATCCCTCCTGAGATGTGTGCAAACCTGGTGGCCAACTACAAGAAACGTCTGACCTCTGATTGCCAACAAGGGTTTTGCCACCAAGTACTAAGTCATGTTTTGCAGAGGGGTCAAATACTTATTTCCCTCATTTAAAATGCAAATCAATTTATAACATTTTTGACATGTGGTTTTCTGGATTTTTTTGTTATTCTCTCTCACTGTTTAAATAAATCTACCATTAAAATTATAGACTGATCATTTCTTTGTCAGTGGGCAAACGTACAAAATCAGCAGGTGATCAAATACTTTTTTTCCTTGATGCTGTGAATAAGCTTTTATATAAAGTATTCACACCTCTTACAGCCTGAATTTAAAATGGATTAACTTGAGATTTTGTGTCGCTGATCTACACACAATATAAAACATTTTTTAAATTAATATAATAGGAAAAGCTGAAATGTCTTAAATCGGTAAGTATTCAAACCTAAATAAGTTCAGGTGTAAAAATTAGTTTACTAGGTCACAAAATAAGATGCATGATTTTTGAATAATAACATTATTTTTGAATGGCTACCCCATCTCTGTACCCACACATACAATTTTCTATAAGGTCCCTTAGTCGAAAAGTGCATTTCAAGCACAGGGAGGTTTTCCAATGCCTCGCAAAGAAGGGCACCTGTTGCTAGATAAAAAAAAAATTTTAAATTAATTTTATTTTTTATTTTTTTCAATTACGCTTTGGATGGTGTCAATATACCAATCACTACAAAGATACCAGTCCGTTCATTACTCAGTTGCCGGAGAGGAAGGAAACCACGTGATTACACCATGAGGCCAATTGTGATTTAAAAGCGTTGGAGTTTAATAGCTGTGATAGAGAACTGAGGATGTAGTTACTCCACAATGCTAACCTAAATGACAGTGAAAAGAAGGAAGCCTGTACAGAAAATAAATATTCCAAAACATGCATCCTGTTTGCAATAAGGCACTTTATACAATAATTTTTTTATTTTACCTTTATTTAACTAGGCAAGTCAGTTAAGAACAAATTTCTTATTTTCAATGACGGCCTAGGAACTGTGGGTCAACTGCCTTGTTCAGGGGCAGAATGACATATTTTTACCTTGTCAGCTCGGGGATTCGATCTTGCAACCTTTCGGTTACAAGTCCAACGCTCTAACCACTAGGCTACCCGCCACTACTTAAGTAATAGTGCACAAAATATGGCAAAAAAATCACTTTTTGTCCTGAATACAAAGCGTTAAGTTTGAGTCAAATCCAGCACAACAAATCACTGAGTACCACTCTTCATATTTTCAAGCATGGTGGTGACTGCATCATGCTATGGATATGCTTGTCATCGGCAAGGACTAGGGAGTTATTTAGGACAAAAATAAATGTGATCCAGCGAAGCACAGGCAAAATCTTAGAGGAAATCCTGTTTGTCTGCTTTCCAACAGACACGGAGAGACAAATCCACCTTTCAGCAGGACAATAACCATAAACGAATGAAAAGAATATTGTTGAATTTTTCTTCCACTTTGAAATTAGAGTATTGTGTGTACATCACTGACCAAAAATTACAATTAAATCCATTTTAATCCCACTTTGTGAAACAAGAACTCTGTGTGAATATTTTCTGAAGACTAAATATATTGAGTTTTACTGCTCTCTTTGTGTACTGTAAAGCTAAGGCTATTTATGATACAGAGATGTACAAGTAATATGTTGTATTTTTCTTGTTCCTCTCTCATTCAACCCCCTCCTCTCTCTCTTGCCTTCAGGTGTTGATTGAGACTCTGGTGGCCCTGGGGGCTCAGTGTCGCTGGACAGCCTGTAACATCTACTCCACACAGAACGAGGTGGCAGCTGCCCTCTCAGAGATCGGTAAGTAAAAGCTTTCAACATTGCTGCTTTGTTACAGTATGAGCTTCTATATGGAAAAGAATGAGAGGCTGATTGTACTTCATAAGAGGTTTTTGAAAGTTGTGGTACATCACATTCATATTAATTAGTACTATTTCTGTGTACTATGCATACTTTAACTTGTATTAATATGTAATGAATTACATGATTGTTAAATGGGTGTTTCTTGTAAGGGTGCTACAAGTTGAGGGTGATTTGCTTCCCTGTGCCCTTTGAAACCAAGGAGACGTTTTTCGATGTGTTCTCAATAAAGTCCTGAAAAACACAGAGAACATCAGGCTTGCCCTCTAGTCATTGAACTACAGAACCAAGACACGTATATCTCTTGGGTTGCTGGGTGATTGTTAAGTATATGTGATTCCGTAGTGGGGTCTCTTTGTTCATGGCCTGTTAGACGGTTAGGTTCACAACAGAGTCAGACTGCATTAAAGTAGTAACACCGCTCAAGCTGGGAGAGGAACTGGCACACAGGCTGTGGGCTGATTAACTTGTCCTACGCACACAGTATCCTCTGACCATTTACAACCCACTCAGCAGTGTTGACATTTCTACGAGTGAGTTATGCCAGCAATCTTCATACCATACAGTAAGCCTGCCAGAAACCTACTGAGATGGAGACTTGATCAGATGAAAGGAGTAGATAGTAGTACGTTGGTGTATACTTACAGACACAGAGACAGGGATGAGGTTGGAGGACTAGGTATGAGGTTAACTAAGAAAAAGTCAGTGGGATAGAGATCCTAAGCCCAGGTGCTGTATAGCGTGTTTCTAGCTGTATGGTCATACAGGATGAGCAGCGTGGCAGAGGAACCATAGAGCCTTCAAAATCTACCTAATAGCAGGAATCAGAATTGTTTTAGTGTACCACTATATATATATTTTTTTTTACATAAGCTCTCCCTTTCCCACATAGTTGTGTAAAGCTCCATCTGTCAGAGTATCTCTTTGTAATAAACAGTTGGTCCAGGTCTTTTATGGAGAGATCTCCCTGCTAACAGATGAAAGGGCTGTGTCCTCTGGCAGCTTCCGTTTCTGCCTGTCTGGTCTGCTCTACTCTCTCTGGGGTGGAAATGACCAGGAGGCCTTCTGTCCTGCTGCAGCTATCACCTGATGTCTGGTCCTCTTCTAGAAATCACAGGATAACAGCTTTTGAGACAAGAGACCCAGCTTATTATCCCCTCTAGGTTTAGAGAACAGACATACAGAGGGTTTTACTCACACCCTCTGTGTTATAAAGCCTGCATTATGATGTTATAAGCATCTCAGAAAGGAAGTAAAATGTTAGGTCAGTTCACCACAATTGGTCATGAAGACACATAGCAGTATAGGACTACTGTGTAACTAAGCCTAATAAGCTACAGTAGCGATTCTACATGATCATTCAGTACTCATGTCAATATTGTTATGGCTGCTATTGATAGCCGTTTCCTGAATGATTGAGTGTGTGAAGTTAGCTTTAATGTTAGAGAGCTGAACTCTTTAGTGAGAAGGGTTGTGTAAGTGTTCTGCCTGCTGGGGGAGCCTACAGCACTGTTCTAGGCTATGTGGTGTTGTGGTTGGATTGTTGTGCAGGTCCAGATATCTGGAGTTAAGCTGCAGGCCATTATATTAATATGGCTTTAGAGCAGATTATACAGACGTTGAGCACCGTGCGTTCAAAGGTGATCAGTTCTGCTCTCTGGAATGAAGGGTCTTTGCGTCACAAACCAATTATTTTGCTTATATTAAAGGTTCAGGACCCTGTGCTGTTGTTTAAAAAGGGATTTTGATTTGTCTCTGTTTTGTAATATCTGTCTGATCTGGAGAAATATAGTAATTTCTAAACCCCTCTATTCTCCTAACTACCTTGTGATTTGTGCAGGTGTGGCAGTTTTTGCCTGGAAGGGGGAATCGGAGGATGACTTCTGGTGGTGTATCGACAAGTGCGTCAACATGGAGGGCTGGCAGCCTAACATGGTACCCATATAAGTCTAATTTATCCTCCTTTAACAACAAGGCAAATGTCCTTGTAGACCATTTTGTGTTACTGATATGTGTCTGTTTGTTGTCACCGTTTGAGAATGTTGTCCCTTCTTGCTGTGTCTGTGGTAGATCCTTGATGATGGAGGGGACTTGACCCACTGGGTGTATAAGAAATACCCCAACGTCTTCAAGAAGATCAGGGGCATTGTGGAGGAGAGTGTGACTGGGGTCCACAGGTAATTTTAGTTCTGATTACAGCACAGTCACACACACAAGACCAGCGGGCAACTCTGAGCTAAGTTACTTAGTCACCTCTTTGTCTTTCAGGTTGTACCAGTTGTCCAAAGCAGGCAAGCTGTGTGTGCCAGCCATGAACGTGAATGACTCTGTGACAAAGCAGAAGTTTGACAACCTCTACTGCTGCAGAGAGTCTATCCTGGATGGGTAGGTGTTAAATTAACCTTTAAGCGAAGTGAATGTTGTCTCACTACAACACTGTGTTCTTTGCACTACATAACAATGTGTCAATTAGATTTATTTTGTAAATACTGTAGATGCTGTACATAATCAGGGCAAGGCGGGTGACCGGAAACATGACCGAATACAGTGTAGCTATTCCCTCCGCAAGGCAATCAAACAAGCTAAGCATCAGTATAGAGACAGAGTAGAGTCGCAATTCAACGGCTAAGACACGAGAGGGATGTGGCAGGGTCTACAGTCAATCACGGACTACAAAAAGTTAACCAGCCCCATCGCGAACCACGATGTCTTGCTCCCAGACAAACTAAACAACTTCTTTGCTTGCTTTGAGGGAAATATAGTGCCACCGACACAGCCCGCTACCAAAACCTGCGGGCTCTCCTTCAATGCAGCCAACGTGAGTTAAACATGTTAACCCTCGCAAGGCTGTCGGCCCAGACGGTATCCCTAGCCGCATCCTCAGAGCATGCGCAGACCAGCTGGCTGGTGTGTTTGCAGACATATTCAATCAATCCCTATCCCAGTCTGCTGTTCCCACATGCTTCAAGAGGGCCACCATTGTTCCTGTTCCCAAGAAAGCGAAGGTAACTGAGCTAAATGACTATCGCCCCGTAGCACTCACTTCCGTCATCATGAAGTGCTTTGAGAGACTAGTCAAGGACCATATCACCTCCACCCTACTTGACACCCTAGACCCACTCTAATTTGCTTACCGCCCCAATAGGTCCACAGACGACGCAATCACACTGCCCTAACCCATCTGGACAAGAGCAATACCTATGTAAGAATGCTGTTCATCGACTATAGCTCAGCATTTAACACCATAGTACCCTCCAAACTCGTCATTAAGCTCGAGACCCTGGGTCTCGACCCCGCCCTGTGCAACTGGGTCCTGGACTTTCTGACTGGCCACCCCAGGTGGTGAGGGTAGGAAACAACATCTCCACCCCGCGGATCCTCAACACTGGGGCCCCACAAGGATGCGTTCTCAGCCCTCTCCTGTACTCCCTGTCCACCCATGACTGCGTGACCATGCATGCCTCCAACTCAATCATCAAGTTTGCAGACAACACTACAGTGGTAGGCTTGATTACTGACAACGACGAGACAGCCTACAAGGAGGAGGTGAGGGCCCTTGGAGTGTGGTGTCAGGAAAATAACCTCACACTCAATGTCAACAAAACAAAGGAGATGATCGTGGACTTCAGGAAACAGTAGAGGGAGCAGCCCCCTATCCACATTGACGGGACAGTAGTGGAGAAGGTGGAAAGTTTTAAGTTCCTCGGCATACACATCACGGACAAACTGAAAAGGTCCACCCACACAGACAGCGTGGTGAAGAAGGCGCAGTGGCGCCTCTTCAACCTCAGGAGGCTGAAGAAATTTGGCTTGTCACCAAAAACACTCACAAACTTTTACAGATGCACACTCGAGAGCATCCTGTCGGGCTGTATCACCGCCTGGTACGGCAACTGCTCCGCCCACAACCGCAAGGCTCTCCAGAGGGTAGTGGGGTCTGCACAACGCATCACCGGGGGCAAACTACCTGCCCTCCAAGACACCTACACCACCTGATGTCACACGAAGGCCAAAAACATCAAGGACAACAACCACCTGAGCCACTGCCTGTTCACCCCGCTAACATCCAGAAGGCGATGTCAGTACAGGTGCATCAAAGCTGGGACCGAGAGACTGAAAAACAGCTTCTATCTCAAGGCCATCAGACTGTTAAACAGCCATCACTAACATTGAGTGGCTGCTGCCAACATACTGACTCAAATCTCTAGCCACTTTAATAATAAAAAAAATTGATGTAATGTATCACTAGCCACTTTAAACAATGCCACTTTATATAATGTTTACATACCCTACATTACTCATGTCATACGTGTATATACTGTACTCTATGCCATCTACTACATCTTGCCTATGCCGTTCGGCCATCGTTCATCCATATATTTATATGTACATATTCTTATTCATTCCTTTACACTTGTGTGTATAAGGTAGTTGTTGTGAAATTGTTAGATTACTTGTTAGATAATTACTGCATGGTCAGAACTAGGAACACAAGCATTTCGCTACACTCGCATTAACATCTGCTAACCATGTGTATGTGACCAATAAAATTTGATTTGATTTACTGTACATACATAAAATGATATACACTAGACAATATAATGGCGCCGGAGGCTTATGACCGAAAAGAGATTCTGGACATCAGAACAGCGAATACTCACCTCGAACTGGACGAAGTTCGTGAGTCCAACTTGAAGTTTAATGAGTCCATTACGAAGGATATACTGCTTTCCGGAGAGCAGGCCCAAATCCCCTTCATTCACCTGAAGAGAAGGCGGAGATACAGAGGGAGAAGGTCGAGGTGCCTTATGAGGATTCAGAGACGAGTGAGTAAATCGCCACTACCATCGGTTCTATTGGCCAACGTGCAATCACTGGAAAACAAACTTGATGATCTACGGTCAAGACTAACCTACCAACGGGACATCAAAAACGGTAATATTTTATGTTTCACCGAGTCGTGGCTGAACGATGACACGGATAATAATGAGCTGGCTGGGTTTTCCATGCATCGGCAGGACAGAGAAGTTACGTCTGATAAGACGAGGGGCAGGGGTGTGTCTATTTTTCAATAACAGCTGGTGCGCCATGTCTAATATTAGACGTTTCGAGGTATTGCTGTAGACCACACTATCTACCAAGAGAGTTATCTATATTATTTGTAGCTGTCTATTTACCACCACAAACCGATGCTGGCACTAAAACTGCACTCAACAAGCTGTATTAGGCCATAAGCAACCAAGAAAATGCTCATCCAGAAGCGGCACTCCTAGTGGCCGGGGACTTTAATGCAGGCAAAATTAAATCAGTTTTACCTAATTTCTACCAGCATGTCACATCTGCAACCAAAGGAGAAAAAATTCTAGACCACCTTTACTCCACACACAGAAACGCATACAAAGCTCTCCCTCACTCTCCCTTTGGCAAATTTGACCATAATTCTATCCTCCTGATTGCTGTTTACAAGCAAAAACTAAAGCAGGAAGTACCAGTGACTCGGTCAATACTGAAGTGGTCAGATGACACGGATGCTACGCTACAGGACTGTTTTTCTAGCATAGACTGGAATATATTCTGTGATTCATCTAATGGCATTGAGAAGTATACCACCTCAGTCTCCGGCTTCATCAATAAGTGCATCGACGACGTCGTCCCCACAGTGACCGTACGTACATATCCCAACCAGAAGCCATGGGTTACAGGCAACATCCGCATCGAGCTAAAGGCTAAAGCTGCTGCTTTCAAGGAGCGGGACACTAATCCGGAACAAATCCCGCTATGCCCTCAGACAGGCAGTGTCAATACAGGACTAAGATTGAATCCTAATACACGGGCTCTGACGCTCGTCAGATGTGGCAGGGCTTGCAAACTATTACTGACTTCAAAGGGAAACCTAGCCACGAGCTGTCTAATGATGCGAGCCCACCAGGCGAGCTAAATGCCTTTTTATGCTCGCTTTGATGCAAGCAACACTGAAGCATGCATGAGAGCACTCTGGAAGGACTGTGTGATCACGCTCTCCGTAGCCGATGTGAGCAAGACCTTTAAAAAGGTCAAAATTCACAATGTCGCGGGCCAGACTGATTACCAGGGCATGTACTCAGAGCATGCGCGGACCAACTGGCAAGTGTCTTCACTGACATTTTCAACCTCTCCCTTACCGAGTGTGTAATACCTACATGTTTAAACAGACCACAATAGTCCCTGTGCCCAAGAATGCAAAGGTAACCTGCTTAAATGACTACCGCCCCGTAGCACTCACGTCAGTAGCCATGAAGCGCTTTGAAAGGCAGGTTCACATTACCAATGAACTAACACACCAAGACAGTCGTGACGAGGGCACGACAACACCTTTTCCTCAAAGTTCTACAGCTGCACCATTGAGAGCATCCTGACCGGTTGCATCACCGCCTGGTATGGCAACTGCTCGACATCCGACCGTAGGGCGCTACAGAGGGTAGTGCGTACGCCCCAATACGTCATTGAGGCCAAGCTTCCTGCAATCCAGGACCTATATACTCGGCGGTGTCAGAGGAAAGCCCCATAAATTGTCAAAGATTCCAGCCACCCTAGTCATAGACTGTTTTCTCTGCTACCGCCTGGCAAGTGGTACCGGAGCGTCAAGCATAGGTCCAAAAGGCTCCTTAACAGCTTCTACCCCCAAGCTATAAGACTGCTGAACAATTAATCAAATGACCACCCGGACTATTTACACTGCTACTCGCTGTTTATTATCTATGCATAGTCACTTTACCACTACCTACATGTACAAACTACCTCGACTAACCTGAACCCTCACATGTTGACTCGGTACCAGTACCCCCTGTATATAGCCTCGTTTTTGTTATGTAATTTTATTGTTACTTTTTATTATCTTTTTTATTTTAGTAAATGTTTGTATTTAGTAAATATTTTCTTAACTCTATTTCTTGATCTGTTGTTGGTTAAGGGCTTGTAAGTAAGCATTTTACGATAAGGTAAACCTGTTGTATTTGCCACAAATACAATTTGATTTGATATACTCAAGTCCTGTTCTGCTGAATTTTTCCCCAAGGCAAAATATGATGCATTTTCAGTGTCCCAACCAAAGCATCTCTGGCCTGTGTAAGCCAATAAATCGGGGTAACAACATGGCCTGTGTGGCCTCCAGTGACCTGGGAAATTGCTTTTATAGACGGCTACTGCCCATTTCACTCAACCTGGGGTTTTAACACACCACAGAAAGGCTGACATCCTGAATCCTATTGTTTCCCCTGTCTCTGTCTCCATGTTTCTGTCTGCAGCCTGAAGAGGACCACAGATGTGATGTTTGGAGGAAAGCAGGTTGTTGTCTGTGGTTATGGAGAGGTAAGGAGGTTTCATAATGTACATCTAGTTCTGTTTGAATAGTCAGTCTTTTCCGGCTATGCTAAACCTGCTATAATGAGAATATGTGCACTCAGTGTAATGATTATCACCTGTACAGTACATATTAGTACATCAATATACGTAAGAGTTCAATGCCATCTCATGCTAAGTCATTGTGTATTTAGTCTAATGTAATCCTCCTCTAAAGAGTCTAATGTGGACGTCAAGGTTTACCAGTATGCATGTTCTGTAGTGGGTAATTTGTGGCCTTTTCTGTTTATCAAGGTCAATGTGATGTGGTCATATTATGTAATGCTAATGCAATGTGCTCTCTCTGCAGGTTGGGAAAGGTTGCACTGCCGCACTGAAAGCCATGGGATCCATCGTCTACGTCACAGAGATTGATCCCATCTGCGCCCTGCAGGCCTGGTGAGGGACAGCAAGTAGGAAGCTGGAAGTCCCAAATGTTAAGCACTGCTGACCCAGAGAAATGACACAATAACGTGGCCCTGTCCTGCTCTGAGAGAAACCTTTGAAACATAAAATACTCCAGCAAAATATAAATGGAAAACCTGAGCTGGCTTTTATAATTCAGGATAAAATTATAGAAACCAGACAGCAATTTATTAAACGTTTGAATATAAAAATAAGCCTTATTATTTGAATGGCACTTTACTGTAGGCAGAGCACTTGTCTCTCCCCCTCGGTTCTGACTAACCGCTCTTTCCCCATGTGTGTCTTAACAGCATGGACGGCTTCAGGGTGGTCAAGCTGAACGAGGTCATCCGCCAGGTGGACGTCATCATCACATGCACTGGTAAACAACATCAAACTACTGTGTTTATGTAATCAATAGTGATATTATTTTGGACAATTATATATGATTTGTAAAAAAATATATATATATATATATATATATACACACTCGTCATGGCCCTTTGCATCACCTAATCACCCTGAGGGTTTGTGCTAAGCCCTATATGGAGGTTTTAGACTGGTGTTCTTCTCTGGTCTCCTAGGGAATAAGAACGTGGTGACCAGGGACCAGCTGGACCGCATGAAGAACGGCTCCATCGTGTGCAACATGGGACACTCCAACACTGAGATTGACGTGGTGAGGAACTTTGACAAACCAATTTGTTGCTACAGTAAAACGTAAAAATCAAGGGAGGGTATCTTTGAAGTTTCTTGGAATATGAAGTTTGTGATGATTTAAAATGTACTGCATATTTAGACTTTTAGTAGTGTGAGTGCGTAGTGTGTTTCCATGACCCTTGTGTGTGTGACCTGCTAACCAGGCGAGCCTGCGGACCCCAGAACTGACCTGGGAGAGAGTGCGCTCTCAGGTGGACCACGTCATCTGGCCTGACGGAAAGAGGGTCATCCTGCTGGCCGAGGTGGGAAGTTACACATACACACACGCATGCACATATACTCCCACATAGCAAATTACACGTTTGTGTGTCTTCCTCAGGGTCGTCTTCTGAACCTCAGCTGCTCCACAGTTCCCACCTTCGTCCTGTCAATCACAGCCACGACCCAGGTAAAAGACACTCCCCACAGTAGCTAACAACCAGACAGAGTAGTGCTGCAGAAAGCAGCAGGTAATACAGACCCTCACTGCCTCTTCCAACCCCACACTAGCTACCAGATAGAAGAGTCTATGGGTTATTATGTGGTCTATTCCCTCCCAGAATTAGGCCACCATGGTAGATGATAAGAGTGTGCCTTGACCTCAGTGTCATCTCTAATAATAAACCTCCGGGGGGGGAATGGCTAAGGAGGGCTTATCTGATCTGAACTGAACATGTCTCATGTAGATTAGATAGACTCTCAGAGCACTGTGTAGAACACCAAGCTAGGACAGGGAAGCAATGGCATAGTGTAGCCATCTCCCCTAGTGCATATTTCATTCAGTGACAATTTGTGCATCGAATAACACCTTTCATTTGGCACATTAAGAAAAGTACATTTACATGCACAGCTGTATATTTAGACTGCTGTCATGGCGTTTCTAAAAAGGTTCAGTGGTTATTCAACGGTTCCAGGAACGGTGTGGGTATTTATAAAATGTTGTTTGAATGTAAGGGGGCTCTGTGTTCACACGAGTACATTGTATAATGTGATTATTGATATGTGTCTATTCCTGAGATTGTGTGTGTATACCGATGATTGTGTATGGTGCTTCATTTCTCCTACAGGCTCTGGCCCTTATTGAGCTGTACAATGCTCCAGAGGGCCGCTACAAACAGGATGTCTACTTGCTGCCCAAGAAGATGGGTGAGTCCTTATTATATCCTCATGTGTTTGGAGCGTTACATGAGAATATAGAGATGGTGGCTGTTGTGGTGGTAGTTATAATTATTATGTTATGGTCTAGCTAGCTACACAATTCCACGCTTCAAGATTGCTTCGATCACGTGGACTGGGATATGTTCCGGATAGCATCGAACAACAACATTGATGTATACGCTGATTCGGTGAGCGAGTTTATTAGCAAGTGCATCGGTGGTGATGTACCAACAGCGACTGTTAAAACCTTCCCCAACCAGAAACCGTGGATTGATGGCAGGATTCGCACAAAACTGAAAGCGCGAACCACTGCTTTTAATCAGGGCAAGGCGACCGGAAACATGACCGAATACAAACAGTGTAGCTATTTCCTCCGCAAGGCAATCAAACAAGCTAAGCGTCAGTATGGAGATAAAGTAGAGTCGCAACGGCTCAGACACGAGAGGTATGTGGCAGGGTTTACAGTCAATCACGGACTACAAAAAGAAAACCAGCCCGTCACGGACCCCAATGTCTTGCTCCCAGAAAAAATAAACAACTTCCTCGCTCGCTGAGAGGACAATACAGTGCCACCGACATGGCCCGCTACCAAAACCTGCGGACTCTCCTTCACCGCAGCCAACGTGAGTAAAACATTTAAACGTGTTAAGCCTCGCAAGGCTGCCAACCCAGAAGGCATCCCCAGCCACGTCCTCAGAGCATGCGCAGACCAGCTGGCTGGTGTGTTTATAGACATGTTCAATCAATCCCTATCCCAGTCTGCTGTTCCCACATGCTTCAAGAGGGCCACCATTGTTCCTGTTCCCAAGAAAGCTAAGGTAACTGAGCTAAATGACTATCGCCCCGTAACAATTACTTCCGTCATCATGAAGTGCTTTGAGAGACTAGTCAAGGACCATATCACCTCCACCCTACCTGACACCCTAGACCCACTCCAATTTGCTTACTGCCCCAATAGGTCCACAGACGACACAATCACACTACATAATGCACACTGCCCTAACCCATCTGGACAAGAGGAATACCTATGTAAGAATGCTGTTCATAGACTACAGCTCAGCATTTAACAACATAGTACCCTCCAAACTCGTCATTAAGCTCGAGACCCTGGGTCTCGACCCCGCCCTGTGCAACTGGGTCCTGGACTTTCTGACTGGCCACCCCCAGGTAGTAAGGGTAGGAAACATCATCTCCACCCCGCTGATCCTCAACACTGGGGCCCCATAAGGGTGCATTCTCAGCCCTCTCCTGTACTCCCTGTTCACCCATGACTGCGTGACCATGCACGCCTCCAACTCAATCATCAAGTTTGCAGACAACACTACAGTTAGGCTTGATTACCGACAACGACGAGACAGCCTACAAGGAGGAGGTGAGGGCCCTTGGAGTGTGGTGTCAGGAAAATAACCTCACACTCAATGTCAACAAAACAAAGGAGATGATCGTGGACTTCAGGAAACAGTAGAGGGAGCAGCCCCCTATCCACATTGACGGGACAGTAGTGGAGAAGGTGGAAAGTTTTAAGTTCCTCGGCATACACATCACGGACAAACTGAAAAGGTCCACCCACACAGACAGCGTGGTGAAGAAGGCGCAGTGGCGCGCGTCTCTTCAACCTCAGGAGGCTGAAGAAATTTGGCTTGTCACCAAAAACACTCACAAACTTTTACAGATGCACACTCGAGAGCATCCTGTCGGGCTGTATCACCGCCTGGTACGGCTACTGCTCCGCCCACTACCGCAAGGCTCTCCAGAGGGTAGTGGGGTCTGCACAACGCATCACCGGGGGCAAACTACCTGCCCTCCAAGACACCTACACCACCTGATGTCACACGAAGGCCAAAAACATCAAGGACAACAACCACCTGAGCCACTGCCTGTTCACCCCGCTATCATCCAGAATGCGAGGTCAGTACAGGTGCATCAAAGCTGGGACCGAGAGACTGAAAAACAGCTTCTATCTCAAGGCCATCAGACTGTTAAACAGCCATCACTAACATTGAGTGGCTGCTGCCAACATACTGACTCAAATATCTAGCCACTTTAATAATAAATGTAACACTAGCCACTTTAAACAATGGCACTTTATATAATGTTTACATACCCTACACTAATCATCTCATATGCATATACTGTACTCTATACCATCTACTGCATCTTGCCTATGCCGTTCGGCCATCGCGCATCCATATATTTATATGTACATATTCTTATTCATTCCTTACACTTGTGTGTATAAGGTAGTTGTTGTGAAATTGTTAGATTACTTGTTAGATATTACTGCATGGTCGGAACTAGAAGCACAAGTATTTCGCTACTCTTGCATTAACATCTGCTTACCATGTGTATGTGACCAATAAAATTTGATTTGACAGCACGCAGCAATTCCTGCTCTAGCTGTTTAATCACTCCCTCTGAGTGTGTGGACATAATGATACTGTTTCACAAGTGCTTGTTTTGGACAAGCTGTTCAAACCACGTCGACTGGTTTCTGAGGCCCTACTTATGCCCTCTGATGACATGAATGAGGCATTCCGTTACGTTGACACAAATCGTTACATTGAATAAAATATAACATTGTTTATCACTTCTATAATTGTATGTGTGTTGTGATTGTCTCAGATGAGTATGTTGCCAGCCTGCACCTGCCCACCTTTGATGCCCACCTGACTGAGCTTTCAGATGAGCAGGCCAAGTACCTGGGCCTCAACAAGAATGGCCCATTCAAACCCAACTACTACAGGTACAATCATCCATCTAAGATCCCTTTAAATGACACACAAATGTCAGATTTATGTATGATTTATCTTCAATGGATCCCCACAGCCACAACATACATGTTCTCATTGGTCCAATCGAGCTAAGTAAAGATTGGTATGCTATTCAGTACAAACATTTGACTGCTAGGTTTGTGTTAATTTTTGGTATTCACAGGTATTAGCTTGCATGAACGGACCACAACTCTGCACTCCTTGACTTGGAGAAGGCCTGGATGACCAGAAGATAATGAAATCTATATTTTATTTTTTAGAGACACTGTTTTTGTTTTTGAATCAACCTCTATTCCGTCATCATCTTCAGTAAATGTTCCCCTGTTTCACTTGCTGTTTTGTGTGTTTAGTTTCACCATCAGTTCTGTAAATATACACCTCTAAGAAACCAACATGCAGGATCCCACTGGCCATTAATGACTAATTGAAAGTACAGCACTTAAACTCTGCTCTCTGCTAGAGATGTATTTTTTTTCTACAGAAGTCTGATTTCATACCCACTCCACTAGAATAGACATTTTCTTGGTGGTTTATCAGTAGTTTGATTTATGTTTATATTATTGTGCCAAATGATTGTGTAGGGAAGGGGATCGTTGTGATTGAGATTTTTATTTGTTTTCTGCATTGACATCGCTACACGCTTCTCAAATAATTACATTCCAGCCAGGGGAACAGGGAGAAATGGCCTCTACACTAGAAAGTCCCAACCGCAAAATGTTCCATTTAAAGGTCCAATGCAGCTGTTTGTATCTCAATATCTAATCATTTCTGGGTAACAATTATGTACCTTACTGTGATTTGTTTCTTTTTTTTTACTATTTTAATTGAAAGCAAACAGCTTCTTAGCAAAGAGCAATTTCTCAAGCAAGAATTTTGCTAGGACTGTCAGGGAGTGGTCTGAGTGGGGGGCGGAAAACTGAAAACTAGCTGTTATTGGCAGAAAGGTTTGGAACTCTTTCTTATTGGTCTATTGTCTAATTTACCGTCTGGTGATGTCATCAGGCAGGCCAAAACTCCATCCCACCAAAACAGGCTGAAACTTCAGGCAGTCTTTTCAAACAGCTCTTACACTAAAAGGGCATTATTGTAATTTTAACAATTTTACAGCCTTATTCCAACCTCAGTCTAGAAATTGATATATCTCAATCACAGGAAATCAAGTGTTTGACTGCACTGGGCCTTCAACACATTGTCACGTTTCCTACTGGAAACATGATACCCACATAGATGTTTATTACCAGCTGTACATTTTTCTATCTCTCTCCCTTTGAAACAGAGCTGAAATGTGATTGAATTGAAAAGATGATTACTTTGACTGACTAAACCTCCTAAGGCAGACATTTATTGTATTTTCTGTATAGTACATGTATGCATGTACAGTACAGAAATGTAGTTATCTTCACCAACACAGATACAGAAAGGTATGTGTAACCAGAAGAGTGATTATCCAATGTGGCACTGATTTTGATTGAGTCTCACATGGTTATAGGGTAATAACACTGAAATGTTTTGCATTAAAGAGTCTTATCGGACTCAAATGACAAAAGTGGAGTTGACATTTCTCCAACTCTGGTCCTAATTATGTTGAAATACCTTTATTGAAATTATTTTTAAAATATTGTAGTTGGCTGATAGTTTATTGTTACTGGTATCATTTTTTGTGTCGTGAATCCTGTTTTCTCTTAATGTTCCTAATCACCATGTTGTCCTTCTCTGTATCCATATCTGCCTGTTTTCATGTCACCATCACATGGTCACTATTGTCAGTTTTTAGCAGAAAGAAGAAACTTACACAGCCAACCAACTCTCCATAAGGGAGAGTTGTTTTTCAGTTGAGTAACATGGGACACCGAGTCCATTGAATACAGACCACATCTGTGCATACAATTTTAGTTTTTGCTGAGGTTTTCAGGCTTTTCTCTGTCCTACCATTTTAGCTGTGTGAAACGGATACTATTTTATTTGTGTATATGTTAGCTGATGCAACTGTGAGATAAAGCGCTTTCATCTTTGCACTACTTAAAGCTGTTGGGCATTACAAGCAAGGACATATGCGTGAGAAGAACATTGTTGGCGGGGTATTGGCGTCGTAACGTTGGTTACTGGTCAAGTGACAGTGCCTTGTGACTCATCTGCTACTGTACATATTCATCACTTGTAGGATTATGTCCGTCTGCTCTCTTCCTCTTTGGAAGCTGTCCAACAGTGTTCTGATTCTGCAATATAATCGCTGTGCACAAAGATGTGCATAAATCTAGTGGTTTCTTATAAAGATTTGTACTTATTGGGGGGGGGGGGGGGGGGGGGGTGCCAAAACTGCTTGATGTGTCAACATTTTAAAGTTACTTCCATTGTGAGTTAACAAAGTACTTTGAATTCACTTGTTTTGTACATACCATTGTTTTTGAAAGTACAGTACATTTTTCAATTTCTTCCCTTGGGTATTGTCTGTATAGCACTACCAAAAGCATGCCATGAAGTAAAATGACTCAATCTCCCAGAATTCCTTTACATGCACTGCATTGATTACAATGCCTCTATCAAATTCAGTTTTAGTTAAATTAATCTTCCATATTTTTTATTCATTCATACTGTCATAATGATAAGGACTAGCCGGATGTCCTAATATCTGACAAATAGTCAGTTTATGAAACATTGTCTAACAGGAGAGAGTTCTTATCTGACTAGTTCTCAAGTCCAGGGTCATTTGGCTGTTGTATGCAACAGTGCTCTGCAATTTCACTTCAACTGACATAAATAGTGAAGAACTCTTGTGACATATATTTATTATGCTTATGTGATTGATTTGTAATCATTTTTAATAATTTCATCTCGAAAATACCATATACCAAGTGACAAGTTTCACTTGTTGACAACCGTGTTCAAAATCAAGTGATGCGTGAGGAGCTGAAATGTTGACCCTTTATTATTTGAAGCAAGGATCACTGAGACAAACATGATGCGAGAATCGCTTATGTATCTCTGGTTTCGACAAAACTAACTTTTTACCTTAGGATTTTTATTTGAGCTTTGCAAATGAAATCATAGTGTTAGATTATACAGTACTATGTATTATTTTTCTGTGTATTATTTGGTGTAGTCTGGCTGAGTCAATTCAAATTGATTTACTTGAATGCACTCTGATGCTGTTATTTCTGTTTCTGCTTTCTGTTGGTTGATGTATACCTATCCCTTTAATAAACGTTTCTGTGTTTGAATTAAACTGCTAGTGCAAAAATGTTCAAGTCATTCTTTACCAAGTGTGATGTTAAGTCCCATTTCTGTAACTAACTGTATGGGGGTTTTCCACTTACAGTGAGGGGAAAAAAAGTATTTGATACCCTGCTGATTTTGTATGTTTGCCCACTGACAAAGAAATTATCAGTCTATAATTTTAATGGTAGGTTTATTTGTACAGTGAGAGACAGAATTGTAAAAAAATCCAGAAAAATGCATGTCAAAAATGTTTAAAATGATTTGCATTTTAATGATGGAAATAAGTATTTGACCCCTCTGCAAAACATGACTTAGTTGCAAAACCCTTGTTGGCAATCAGAGGACAGACCCCACAGGCCTGGAGAATAGGACCTGAATCTGCTTTGTATCATTTAAAACATCTGTGAAGTGCAGAGTACCCAGCCTGAGTTGGGTTTCCCAAAAGCATCTTAGCACTAAGATCATCTTATATCCATTTAATTTAAATGGAATTAAGACGACCTTAGTGCTACAATGCTTTTGGGAAACCCAGCCCTGGTCTCATAGACTATACATAACATAGTAAACATATATCCGAGACACTTAAATTAGAATGTTAAGTTTGGTATGGTTACATAGAATCCGGGACACTGAAATTAGTGGCCAAAAACTAAAGTTGGGTGATTGGTCGGGGTGGGCGTATAACGCAAACATCTAGCAACCCAAAGGTTGCATTTTATCTAATTAGTAACTTTGCAACTACTTACTAATTTTTAGCTACTTTGCATGTTAGCTAACTCTAACCCTTCAACCTAACTCATAACCTTAACCCTAACCCCTAGCCTAGCTAATGTTAGCCACCTAGCTAATATTAGCGTTAGCCACAATATCATATCATTTTTCAAATTCGTAACATATTGTATGATTTGCAGTTCGTAACATATCATACAAATTGAATGATGGACATCCACAAAATAAATACATAGCATACGAAACTTAACATATACTAATTTGGGAATACCGGATTTACATTTACTATGCTACGTCTACCCCTGAGTCCAGGTTGGAGTACCATCAAAGTCCTGCAGCACAGATATTGCCACCCACATCATCAGGTCGACAAGTGCCATCCATGCTGGTGGATCCCTCTCCCTCAGGGGAGTCTGCAGGGTTGGCTCCAACGCTGAGAATCACTGGTGACAATTTCCACCACCTTCCAAGATGCACTCTGTAGATGGAGGCTGGGAAGTAGGTCAAGTCACTGTTGTTGTCCTCAATGGCCTTGGAGTAAGCTTCTGGAGGAAAAACCAATTGGTTCGCTTTGAGTCACAGTCTGCTCTCTGCTTGTAGTATTTATGCTACAGCAAGACAGAAAATAAAGGTCACAAGTTCAGAGACCATGAATACTACAGGAAATAATGGAACTTATAGCTAATAATGGGGGGGGGGGGGGGGGGGGGGGGGTTGGGGGGGGGGGTGGGGGGGGGGTTGTACTGAATATGTGTAGCACAGGCAGCCGGTGGTACCTTAATTGGGGAGAATGGGCTCTTAGTAATGGCTGGAATGGAATTACTGAAATAGTATTGAACATAAACACATGGAAACCATTCCATTCACTCCATTCCAGACATTATGAGCCGTCCTCCACTCAGCAGCCTCCTGTGATGTGTAGGGGTTTCTTCTCCTTTTCCATTTTTTTTGTGATAAAAATGTTCAATTCACACTCCGACCTGTAAAAGGCAGCAATACGTAAGAAAGCCTGCGTCGAGGAAGAGATTGCTGAGAGTGTGAGTCATGACGCAGAGGCGGAAGAATGGGAAGAAAGGCTCCAGGCTCAAACTTGTCTTTCGAATAAATACCTAATGGTGTTAAAGAGTACAAAACAACTACTGAGTGTGAGTTCCTGTCTCCTGTTACAGGTGACCATGGAGGGAGTGACATCCCACTGGGCACACATTGTTTGAATCAATGTTGTTTCCACATAATTTTGATGAAATTACATTGAACCAATGTGGAATAGACTCTGAATTGACATCTATGCCCAGTGGGTTGGAGTTTCGAAGTGAGCTTGACCAGGGTGAAGTAGAGACTTCCAATATTTGCCCTGAGGAGCAGGGCACCGCTCAAAGGAGTGATCAGTGGGGTGGCATTGAGTGTAGAGGTGGTTAAGATGAGAAATAATATTCCTGGTGTTTGTGATGCCTGCCGTTTGGTGAGACACAGACCCGGTGAAAATAGTGAGACAGAGAATACGCTGTCTGTCTTGTTGAGCTTTGATATGGACTTTCTACCTGATAAGGTCAGGCTAGGGTATATTAGCTATTCGGTGATGGTGTTTGTTCCGAACCCACTACGATGCTTTAAGTGCCAAGGATTCGGACATGTGGCAGCAGTATGTAGAAGGGAGATTCCACAATGTGGAAAGTGTGCAGGAGGGCATAGTTAGAGGGAGTGTGAAGTATAGGTCTTCTCGGGTCAAAACAATTGGACCCGGATCCGAGAACAATCAGACCCGAACCCAATATAAAAAAAAGGGGGACCCAGACTCGAACGGACCAGAGAACATTCAGATCCAAACTCGAACGGATCCGACGACAACCAGACCTAGGCCAAAACCGTACCCTAACGGGTCTAAACAAGACCCGAGGAACCAAAAAAATTATGTTTATCAGCCTAGTTGCTCTTCTGGTTAACAAATATGTCTTTATTTGTTGGTTAGGTCTTCTAGAAGTCAATAAATTCACCTTATTCACATAAAATAAATTTGCTATAGGCTATGCAGAGCTGTGGTCGGGTCCATTTGTGTCCACTCAGGTCTATCAGCTAGTTACATAGACCCGAGACCTGATGACAATCAAACAGGACCCGACCCGGACCCAGGGAAAAATTATTTTCGGGTCTTGGCATTCGGGTTTGGGTTGACCTTTAGTGTGAAGTTGGGGTTGAGAAATCACTGTGTGTAAACTGTGGGGGTGCCCATACAACTGTACAAAGTGCCTTGTATGAGAGAGACACATTGAGATGGCCAGAGTTTGAGTGGGGAAAAATATTTCATATGCTGAGGCAGTAAGGAGAGTAGAGAATAGCTCAAGGATGAGGGATTCGACTAGGAGCCCCCCAGTGAGTAGGCCTGAAGAGAAAGATCCAGAGAAGATCGGTTTTTATTAAGGATGGATTTCTTGTGTTTATAGCCATAGTGATCAACTGCACTGCACTGATGGAGCAGAAATTGATGTGGTAGTTGCAGCAGCATAAAAATATTGGTGTGTGAGAGATTTAGAGCACAAGATCTACATGGAGTTTTGAGAGAAGGGGTTCCAACCTGCAAAAGGCAGCAGTACTCAACACAGTGCCTAGTCGGCCGGAAATTCACACGAAGAAGAAGAAAGTCTGCGTCTAGTCAGCCGGAAAGCCACACGAAAAAGGAAAACTTTGATTGGTCAATCAAACATGGACGTTGGTGGTAATGGTGGTGGATCGATTGTTAACAGTAAACAGAGGGCTATGTTACCCAACAAAAGTAGGGGTGAATTTGTCCGTAATCAAAGAAAAGACTCGGAGGTAAGGACAAAAAAAATACTGGTTTACTGTATTACGTTCTGCATCATAAATGAATGTTTTGTGCTAGCAACAAGCCGAACGGTAGCTAGCAACTAGCTTCGTTAGCCGATACATGCTAACTAGATATTTATTTATCCCCTGGTCCGTTTTCACCCATTACAACTGTTCTGATGGCCAACAGTAAGCTAGTCAATAATTGTGGCTCGCTTTCAGAATTGTTAACCCTGAACACGGAACTGCCACTTGTCCAACGCTACCTGTTAACGTTAGCTAGCTAGGTAACGTTTGCTACAGTAGCTATGGACGCTAAATAGCTAGCTATAGCTATCCAGCTTCTGTTTAAATATAGCTTAAGCCTTATGCTATTCAGAACTCGTTACTGTAGTAGATATACACTGAGTGTACAAAACATTTATCTCTCGTACAGGGCACTTCGGATCCCTAATACCCCCCCCCCCCCCCCCCCCCCCAATTTCTCGGGCTCAAGGTGTCTAAAGCGTACAACAGGGATGCTTGCCCATGTTAACTCCAATGCTTCCCACAGTTGTGTATGTCTATAAAGCCAATGGCATCTCTTGACATTAAGTACCCTTGATCCTACAATCTACTATGAGTTCACTATATTGAATACTGTCAAGTCCAAATGCAATGGACTTGCCCCATCTGGCTGCAAACTTAAAACAATATTCCCCAAAATAAAAAGACTATGGACATTGGAATGTGCCCACATTTTCTTCTCTTTGTGGTCCGAAATAGCAAAACAGTAGTGTATTTTTGTCTGTGCTCCAACATAGGGCTTCTCTGAGTCTCCAGACCTCGAGTTTGAGTATGCAGATACAGACAAGTGGTCTGCTGAACTGTCAGGTGAGGTATTTCTGGACAACCTCCTTTATAATTTTTTTAAACAGTGACCTCTATGACATATTCTCTTGTGAATTTGGTGCCTACTTATCTTCTCCAGAGCTATACAGTTACACTGAAGGACCAGAATTTCTTCTCAACAGAAAATGCTTTGAGGAGGAATTCCGAATTCATGGTACATACCTTATCGACTTGAATGCATTGTCTTCCTCCAGTGTGCTTATATAGTACCCCTGACTGAGTGTGTTTTGTTCCTGCCCTGTCTCAGTGTCTGATAAGAAATGGACTGAGCTGGACGTGGCTCAACACAGAGCTCACGCCATGCGTCTACTGGACGGCCTGGAGGTGATCACCAGGGAAAAGAGGCTGAAGGTGGCCAGGGCCATCCTTTACATGGCTCAGGGTAGGTCATCAGCACTCAAGGCTTTAGCAGCATGAGTTGACTAAGGAAGCCTGTGAAGAGGTAGCTGTTGCTATAGGTTTTTATAGTGAGGCAGCCAGCAAACAATGTTTCAGCACTTAAGTCATGTTTCATATCTGTGGCTCTACAGGGACATTTGCAGAATGCAGCTCTGAGGCACAAGTGCAGCACTGGATGAGGTACAACATCTTCCTGCTGCTGGATGTTGGCACCTTCACTGCTCTGGTGGAGCTGCTCAACATGGAGGTTGAGTAAGTTGGAACTACAAATCAGTGAGATGTCATTGTTTTTGGGAAGAGTTTCTTTGCTATACAAAATGTCAAAATCAGGTAGCTGATTCTTATTTCACTCCTCTTCACCCCTCTCTCTCCTCTGCTTCTTTGCTCTCAGTAACAGTGCTGCCTGTAGCAGTGCAGTCAGAAAGCCAGCAATCTCCTTGGCTGACAGCACAGACCTCAGGTAAGATTACACACTGACTTTCCTGCAGCTCATTATAGTTATGCACCAGTGTATTGGAGTCCTCTGATGCTAGTGTTCCTCAGGGTGCTGCTCAACATCATGTATCTGATGGTGGAGACCATCCAGCAGGAGGACCCAGCTGACTCACCTGAGTGGAGGGCCACAAGGGAGACCTTTAAAACAGAGCTGGGTAAGAGTGTGTGTTTCTATTAGATATAAGGGTTTTGTAGAGGAGTAATTTTGGACTGTAGTCTTTGCTCTTTCCGCTCTCTCTCTCCCAGGCTCTCCTCTGTACAACAACGAGCCCATCTCTGTCATGCTTTTTGGCATGGTGACCAAGTTCTGCAGTGGCCACGCACCCCACTTCCCCATGAAGAAGGTTCTTCTGCTGCTGTGGAAGAGCATACTGGTGAGAGAGGGATTTTATCTTATTTAGCTAATTTTGGCTATTGTGTTAGCCAGGTACTTTTGTCTGGCATATATATTTCTCTCTTTTACAACATGTCTTCTCCTCTGCTCCAGTTCACCCTCGGGGGGTTTGAACAGCTCCAGACCATTAAGGTGCATAAGCGAGAGCAGCTGCGCTTGCCACCTCTCCCAGAGGACAGCATTCGGGTCATCAGGAGCATGAGGGCAGCCTCGCCTCCAGCTTCCGCCTCTGACCTCATCGAACAGCAGCAGAAACGGGCACGCCGTGAACACAAGGTAACCTCTACCGTGCCTGAATGAAATCTCAATGCAAGGCAACAAAGTGAAGGCAACCCCCTGTTTGACACCTGCTCAATGTAACATTGTCAGGCTCATTTGAAAAGTACCCTTCAACCCTTTCCTCTCCATTAGTCCCTGACAAAACAGGACAACCTGGATGCCTTCAATGAGAAGGACCCCTACAAGTCAGATGACCCTCGTGAAGATGAGGATGACAACGATGACAATGACAACTCCATGGAAGTGGAGCCTTTTCCCATGGAGCGGGATGAAGTCATGCCCCCGCCCATCCCACACCCCCCCTCAGAGAGGGTGAACTTCCCCAAGGGGCTGCCCTGGGCCCCCAAAGTCAGGTACGGTACGGTGCGGGGCTGAGGGAGACCTCAAGAAGACCATTTGCTACAGATTAGTGCTATGTCTTTAGATGTACTTTGTGGTTTTATGTTTCTTGTATAATGTGCCTAATAGTGTATGACAATTTTTTTTGTTTTGTTTGCTTTTACAGGGAAAAGGACATAGAACATTTCCTGGAATCAAGTAGAAGCAAATTTATTGGCTATACGCTTGGAAAGTAAGTTCAGTTGGTGTCTCTTATTTTTTTCATTTAACGATGCACTAAGCAGAAATCGCTCCGCCATTTCCAGGTTGCTAAAATTCAAATTGTTAAAAAATTAGGTTATGTGACAAAACAAACAAGTAAAGTGTAGAAAATTATTGTTCCCTCTAAACCGCTGTGAAGTATCTTTTCCATAACCAGAAATATATTATTTTCAGCTGGTTGAAGCTGGTGTACAAAACCGAAGGTAAAAGATGAAAAAACAAAACTTGAGAACGGGGAAGTATAGAAACCGCTTCTTAGACTTGCTTTCAATGAGAATGACAGATCTATAACACTTTTCTATGTGAATTTGGTTGGGTCGCCCAAAAGGATACTTCGGGATTTTGGCAACGAGGCCCTTTATCTACTTACCCACAGTCAGATGAACTCGTGGATACCATTTTTATGTTTCTGTGTTTGAAGGAAGTTGCTAACTAGCTCTAGCGGAAACCATAGACTTCCAGTCATTGCACTAACGCTAGTCAGCATTGGCTCGTGAAACTACCTCTTAACTTCCTACATACTGGATGCAGATAAATGATATCCACAAGGTCATTGCCCAAATCTTGAAGTATCCCTTTAACCTGTCTGGGAACCCCACCCTAGTCAACAGCCAGTGGAATCGCGTCGCGCGAAATACAAATACCTCATAAATGCTATAACTTCAATTTCTCAAACATATGACTATTTTACACCATTTTATAGACACACCTCTCCTGAATCGAACCACGTTGTCCGATTTCAAAAAGGCTTTACAGCAAAAGCAAAACATTAGATTATGTTAGGAGAGTACCCTGCCAAAAATAATCACACTGCCATTTTCAAAGCAACTAGCATGCATCACAAATACCCAAAACACAGCTAAATGCAGCACTAACCTTTGACAATCTTCATCAGATGACACTCCTAGGACATCATGTTACACAATATTTATATATAAAAACAGCATTTTACATCGGCGCGTGACGTTCAGAAAATATTTTCCCTCAAATGCTTCCGGTGAATCAGCGCTACAATTTACAAAATTACTATTCGAAAACATTGTTAAAATGTAATATTGTCATTCAAAGAATTATAGATTAACATCTCGTGAATGCAACCGCATTGCCAGATTTAAAAATAACTTTACTGGGAAATCACACTTTCCAATAAACAAGGTGCTATGCTCAGAAAAATAGGCTAGGCGATACAGGTTAGCGCCATCTTGGAACCATCTAAAATCAAATATACTATTGTAAATATTCCCTTACCTTTGATTATCTTCATCAGAAGGCACTTCCAGGTCCACAACAAATGTAGTTTTGTTCGAAAAAGTGAATAATTTATGTCCCAATAGCTCCTTCTTGTTAGCGCGTTCCGAAGGCTACTCATAATGTACTGAAGCGCGCGGGACTTGTCGTCACGAATGTGCAAAAAATATATATTTACGTTCGTTCAAACATGTCAAATGTTGTATAACATAAATCTTTAGGGCCTTTTTCAATCAGAGCTTCAATAATATTCAAGGCGGACAATTGCATTGTCTTACTAAATGTTTCGGAACGAAAGGGTACCCCACGGGCGCCCGCGTCATAGTAGTAATGGCCCTCCCCTATGACCAACTTTCCAGGCCTCTCGTTCGGTCAGTTTTTACCGGAGAAGACTCAAACCACTTTGTAAAAACTGTTGACATCTAGTGGAAGCCTTAGGAAGTGCTAAATGAATCCTAACTCACGGTGTGTTTCATAGGCAAAGTGTTGAAGGTGATTCCACAAATCAGATTTCCACTTCCTGCATGGAATCTTCTCAGGTTTTGGCCTGCCATATGAGTTCTGTTATACTCACAGACACCATTCAAACACTTTTAGAAACTTTAGAGTGTTTTCTATCCAAATCTACTAATTATATGCATATTCTAGTTACTGGGCAGGAGTAGTAACCAGATTAAATCGGGTACGTTTTTTATCCGGCCGTGCAAATACTGCCCCCTAGCCCCAACAGGTTAACAGAGATTTACTATTCATCTTGAAAAGTAGTTTCTTGTCGAGGATCCTTGACCTAGATTTCATGGTTATTTGTATTGCAGTGACACAGATACAGTTGTCGGCCTACCCAGACCCATCCACGAAAGCATCAGAACATTGAAGCAGGTATTATGCAGTTCTCAACATGTCTCAAGCATTGTTAAACATGGATAGATGTTCTAGTTATTGCTTAATAATCCTGCATTGTGCCTGAAAGAGAGCGGCTCAAGTTGGGCTGGTCTGTGACTCACTGACACATTATTATTCAGAAGAATAGGGCAACCTCAGTGTCACACAATTGAGAACTTAATTTCCAGAGGATATGAGTTGGATGTGGTTCTGTACAAAGAGATATGAATGAATATATACAGATAGCAATACAATGAATGGATAATTGGATACGATAGCACAAGCAATATTATTGTTATCCCGCAAAAGTCTAAGCATTTGGTTGGGGGGGGGGGGGGGGTTCTACTAAGCTAATGTGGAATTGTTTTAATAATATGTCATACCAAGGATCATTTTGCTATTTGATTTAAGGGATTTTAATATAACGTTGAATTTTGCCTTACTGCGTTTAGCCCATAGAAACGCGTTGAATAACATTCATACATACAGTCAAAAAAGGAAGTATGTTGTAAAGTGGGACCCATATTTAACCCTTTTTTTTTTTTTTTTGCTCAAAACTACTTCCATTAATTTTTTTTAAACGGTACCGGGTTACCTTTAGACGAGTCTTGTGAAGCTTTTGGGCGTCGTAGAACAAATCAACATGTTTGTGAGAGTCTAGGCTTGCGATGGTGGGGTCAGTAGTTTGTAGCTCAAAACGTTTTGATTCTACAGACAGAAGTTTGCACATTGGCGGGACTGACTTCAGATGAGTCCCGTGACACTTGAGGCCAAATTGATTTCAACGAATTTACTGAGTTACAGTTCATATAAGGAAATCAGTCAATTGAAATAAATTCATTAGGCCCTAATCTATGAATTTCACATAACTGGGCAGGTGCGCAGCCATTGGTGGGACAGGGAGGGCATAGGTCCACCCACTGGAGAGCCTGGCCCATTCAAACAGAATGTTTTTCCCCACAAAAGGGCTTTATTACAGACCAAAATACTCCTCAGTTTAATCAGCTGTCTGGATGGCTGGTCTCAGATGATCGCGCAGGTGAAGAAGACGTGTGAAGGTCCTGGGCTGGCGTGGTTACACGTGGTTTGAGGCGGCTCATGGTACAGAATTGAACTTTAAATTCTCTGGCAACAGCTCTGGTGGACATTGCTACAGTCAGCATGCCAATTGCCCACTCTCTCAACTTGATGTAACCTTTATTTAACTAGGCAAGTCATTTATTTTGATACATCTGTGGCGTTGTGTGACAACTCCACATTTTAGTGGCCTTTTATTGTCCCCAGCACAAGGTGCACCTGTGTATTGATCATGCTGTTTAATCAACTTGATATGTCACACCTGTCAGGTGGATGAATTATCTTGGCAAATGAGAAATGCTCACTAATAGGGATGTGAACCAAATTTGAGATAAATAAGGTTTTTGGGCGTATGGAGCATTTCTGGAATCTTTTATTTCAGCTCAAGAAACATTGGACCAACACTTTACATGTTGCTTTTGTATTTTTGTTCAGTATAGCTAGTAGCACAAACCGTTCGGATGCTACAGACGTTTTTGTGAGAAGACATTTTTTTTGTGATGTGTCCTGGTCTGAGAAACACCACTGTTGCTCTGCCACCTTCCACAGCATATGCGGAAGGACGACATCGGCGGATTGAGACGCAGCCCAGGCAGAAAAACATATCTATAGCTTAAATAGACAGCTTTTTATGTAAGAATTTACATTTTTTATTATGGTAATTCGATTTCTGCGTGGACATCGTTTCTAGGAGGATAAAGTGATAGGGACGTAAGAAAAGGACTGTATAACACCTAGCACAGCTACTATGAACAACTAACTATAGACAGATTGAAACCGTAAACAGCAAACACAAGTTACAATAGTAACACCAACTCAACTCTGTCCACGCACTCCATTACACATGTCCACTTAGAGAGGAACTGAGGAGTCTCTGACCTGTGAAGGCAGAAGGGCTGTCAGGTGTCTGGCCCTCTAGCAACCTGACCCTAGCACCCTAACAATGGCCTGGTCACTGGGATTTTGAGGGGCAGGTTTATCATCCCCAGTCTCTCTGGCACTGTTGGGGGATGGGTGGAGTGAGGCGTGAGATGTGATGAGAGCGGGACCTCACCACTGGTAATGGGAATTTTCTACAGTGACAGTGTTCTCCATTTCCTTGCAGCATAAGTACATCTCTATAGCTGAGATTCAGATTGCCAAGGAGGATGAGTTTCAGAAAACTCCATTGTCAGGGGTGAGTGCCAATGCATATCACTGACCTATCACTGGGATATATGCAGGAATATTACTGTCCAAGAGAAAGGGCAACAAGTGTTTATTTTTTAAAAAAATTATTGTGTTTGTTTATAGGGGGAAGAGGATGTGGAGATGTGCTCCACTGAACTGCTATACCAGGGCATTCTTCCCAGCTTGCCTCAGTACATGGTGAGTGTGCTGCTCCTCTTGTATGCTGATGAACATAGATCTCCAGTCCATTTCTATGACCTCTAAACCCTTGGCCGAATTGACCTGTGACTCTTCTCCCTATCAGATTGCCCTGCTGAAAATCCTGCTGGCGGCAGCCCCCACCTCCAAGGCCAAGACCGACTCCATCAACATCCTGGCAGATGTGCTGCCTGAGGAGATGCCGTGAGTCAACTGTTAGTTTTGAAAGGGAGCTGTATTCAGTTGAGCTCCAATTGAAAGGGTTTGATTTGATACTGTATCTGCAGGACCACGGTGCTCCAGAGCATGAAGCTTGGTGTAGATGTTAACCGCCACAAGGAGATCATTGTTAAGGCCATCTCTGCCATCCTGCTGCTGCTTCTCAAACACTTCAAACTCAATCACATCTACCAGGTACTGGCAACGCACACTCAACCACTATCACCAAATACAGTCAAACTCTGACTTAGCCTCATCTACCAAGTATTGACGACCACTTAATAGGAGTGGTTGTTTCTCACAAGCACCTCAAACTTGTGAATGGTCTTACCTTGCCTTACCCTTCTGTTTCTTGTGGGATTTTTTCAACAGTTTGAGTACATGGCTCAGCACCTGGTGTTTGCCAACTGTATTCCTCTCATTCTCAAGTTCTTCAACCAGAACATCATGTCTTACATCACAGCCAAGAACAGGTACGTTGGTGAATTTGAACCATTTCAAGACCCAGATGATCAAGAAGTTCTGTGACCCTTTTTAGTAATCATCTCTCACCACCTTCCTCATTCTATCTCCTGCAGTATTTCTGTGCTGGACTTCCCTTACTGTGTGGTGCATGAGCTTCCGGAACTTACTGCAGAGAGTTTGGTAAGTTGCATACTCCATCCCTCACATAATTGAAATACCTATTGTAATACGAGCTGCTGAACTCAAACAAACACCAAGGAAATGTTGTTGTAGAAGGGGTGAGGGGAACACCAGGGTACCTAATGGAAGTGTTACAGTAGTCAAAGGTTGGAGGTGAGGTGTTGGTACCAATTGGTTGGTTTGTCTGCGTTCTTCAGGAGGCTGGAGACATCAACCAGTTCTGCTGGAGGAACCTGTTCTCCTGTATCAACCTGTTGAGGATTCTGAACAAGCTGACCAAGTGGAAGCACTCCAGAACCATGGTGAGGGAGAGACCCACCCACCCAAAACAATGCAGAGTTATTCTTATTCACTCGGAGAGACATCAGTCTGCGATTCTTTTAGATCATAATTTCATACCTCGCACTTCTCTCTGTCAGATGCTGGTGGTGTTCAAGTCTGCGCCTATCCTGAAGAGGGCGCTGAAGGTCAAACAGGCCATGATGCAGCTGTATGTCCTCAAGCTGCTCAAAGTGCAAACCAAGTACCTTGGCCGCCAGTGGAGGAAGAGCAACATGAAGACCATGTCTGCCATCTACCAGAAGGTCCGCCATCGCCTCAATGACGACTGGGCCTACGGTAACGGTGAGTCGCTGTCGACACAAATCGACCCAGAAAAGGGCCATTGAGTTTTTCAGTCAGTGATTGATATGATTGGGAGCCTCATATCTGCTATCATAGACGTAACTGTGAAACATTTCCCCACAATGACTGTGAACTGCTAAATGTAAGCACCCCTACGTTTGTCAAGTTACCCCATTACCCCAAGTAATGAGCTTCATTGTTTCTTTGACAGCAGACCTGGATGCGCGGCCCTGGGACTTCCAGGCAGAGGAGTGTGCTCTGCGCGCCAACATTGAGCGCTTCAACAGCCGCCGCTACGACAACAACCAGAGCAACCCTGACTTCCTGCCCGTGGACAACTGCCTGCAGAGCGTTCTGGGACAGCGTGTCGACCTGCCGGAGGACTTCCAGATGAACTATGACCTCTGGCTGGAGCGAGAGGTCTTCTCCAAGCCCATATCCTGGGAAGAGCTACTGCAATGAGAACAGGGCTGGGGTTGGGTGGTGGGAGGTGGTGCTATAAGGAGGTTTTCCAAACACCTCCCCAAGGTGGCAACAATGGTCTACATCCCCACCTCTTTAAGTGTACCTCTATAAGTGCAAATGTTGCTGAACAAGCATATCTGTTACTTAAAGACAGCATTCACAGAGCACTGCATTTGTTTGTGAAAATGATGCAGACATGAGTCCCAATAACAAACCCTATCCTTGCATTGTTGTCACCTCATGCAGAGAGGAGTAACAAGCCAGTAAGTGATATTTAGGAGGTAAAGGGTCAACAGCAAAGCCACCTTAATGTGGACCTTCTGCATTACCCTTGCACAGTTGGACCAATCATTTATAATCCCTGAATCCAGGCACTAGACCAGGGTTTCCCAAACTCTGTCCTGGGACTCCCCTGGGTACATGTTTTGTTTTTTGCCCTAGCACTACACAGCTGCTTCAAATAATCAAAGCTTGATGATGAGTTGGTTATTTGAATCAGCTGTGTAGTACTAGGGCAAAAACCAAAACGTCCAGGATCAAGTTTGGGGAAACCTTGGGGTAGATTTATCCCATGTAGAACCCTTTTTAGTTTTGAACTGGACCTTTTTTACTAGCCTTGACCAACCTCCCAGGGTGGGGATGGTAACCCTTTGTATTCCTGACTTCTTACACACTTAACCCCACTCCTGGGTGTCGGCCCAATACTTTGCCCTTCAAGCACTACAGGATCGTATGATAACCCTTAGGAACAAGTGCAAAATAAAATGTGTTCTGTTTGTAAGGGAGACAAAGATTGAGGGAAGAGTTGCTTGAGTGTGTACAGTATGTGTCTGTCTTATGGTTACTGCTTTAACCTCCTGTTGATCAGGCTTTTCAATCCCTTTTGATGTTCCATTATTACTCTACTCACTGACTGTCCATTGGCTTGTATGAATCACACACCTGTATGCAACCCAGGCGGAGACCATTTGGTTTGGTATTAAGACATTTTAATTAAATTTACAGACTAATGTTTTTAACCTAAAACAACAGGAAAACGTGCTGGTGCACTCCACAACCTGATTGAATAAGAACTTGGAAAACGTACTTTAATTGTGTGTGTGTGTGCGTGTGTGCGTGTATACAGTATGTTTGAGAGAGTGAGGAAAGAAACAAAAGGAGCCCTATGTTATTATTTGTGGTTCTCACTTAACTAGCTAACAGGTGTTTTTTACTCAAGGGAACAATTTTGCCCACCTGATAACTCCTCAGATTTAAGCTAATTTTATAGTTGCATTGTGCTTATACTCATTTGCAGCTTCTATTGTTTTTTTTGGTCTTATAATGGTTATTAAATCTAAGATGGAGAAATGAAAACATCAGATGTTGGGAAAAACCTTATTTATCATGGCTTCTGTTTTACATTGTATGACTAAAAATACTGGATTAAAAGAATGCTCCCTCTTACTCTGTCATTCTTGTTTTTGCTTTATTTATATAATTGGATAAGACTGAGCTTTCTGTCAAACATCTTGATTTATTTTCCCTTATAAACTCAGCAAAAAAAAAAGAAATGTCCCTTTTTCAGGATCATGTCTTTCAAAGATAATTTGTAAAAATCCAAATAACTTCACAGATCTTCATTGTAAATGGTTTAAACACTGTTTCCCATGCTTGTTCAATGAACCATAAACAATAAATGAACATGAACCTGTGGAATGGTCCCTAAGACACTAACAGCTTACAGACGGTAGGCAATAAGGTCGCAATTATGAACACTTAGGACACTAAAGATGCCTTTCTACTGACTGAAAAACACCAAAAGAAAAATGCCCAGGGTCCCTGCTCATCTGTGTGAACGTGGCTTAGGCATGCTGCGAGGAGGCATGAGGACTGCAGATGTGGCCAGGGCAATAAATTGCAATGTCCGCACAAATGCTTTATTTCTGAATGATGTCTGAGTGTTGGTGTGCCCCTGGCTATCTGTAAATAAAATTAAAATAAAGATTGTGCCTTCTGGTTTGCTTAATATAAGGAATTTGAAATGATTTATACTTTTACTTTTGATACTTAAGTACATTTTAACAATTAAATTTACTTTTAATACTTGGGTATATTTAAACCAAATACTTTTAGATTTTTACTCAAGTAGTATTTTACTGGGTGACTTTTACTGGAGTCATTTCCTTTTAAGGTATCTTTACTTTCACTCAAGTATGACAGTTTGGTGCTTTTTCCACCAGGCCCTAACAGTTTGTGGACACCGTTTGTCACCGTTATAGTGCAATTAATTCATTGTTAAGTGTTGTGTAGTGGCTTTGCTGGCATGCATATAACATTTTTGGGGGAGTTTGCCCCACCAGGATTTACATGCTAAAATCGCCACTACTGGAAAGACCTGAAAATAACTGTGTAGCGACGCTCCCCATCCAACCTGACAGAGCTTGAGAGCATCTGCAGAGAAGAATGGGAGAAACTCCCCAAATACAGGTGTGCCAAGCTTGTAGCGTCAAAACCAAGAAGACTCGAGGCTGTAATCGCTGCAAAAGGTGCTTCAACAAAGTACAGAGTAAAAGGTCTAAATACTTATGTAAATGTGATATTTCATTTTTTTTTATACATTTGCAAACATGTATAAATAACTGTTTTTGCTTTGTCATAATCGGGTATTGTGTGTAGATGAGGGAAAAAAACAATCAGTACATTTTAAAATAAGGCTGTAACGTAACAAGAGCTGGAAAAAGTCGTGTTCTGAATACTTTCCGAATGCACTGTACTTGCATACTCGTGTTTCTTTAACTCACATCGTAGTTATGTTTTTTTTTAATTGTTTTTATTATACTATCTATATTATTATCACTGCATTGTTGGGAAAGAGCTCTCAAGTAAAGAACAAGAAGGCCAAAATATACACATTTCACCTGACATGACCATTACGCACATTACACATGGTGGGTGTGGAAACAATTCAATTCACTTTTGTGCATAATCTATCATAATTAATCAGAGGTACATATGGTCATAAAGGATTATATACATACAAATGGGTTCAAGTTAAAATCTAGGCAACAGCAAAAAATATTAAGTTGGAAACTGTTGGAATAAGCGCCCATATGAACATTACGCCCAGGATGCGGCCGTAAATATAATTCCAGTGGCCTATTTAAAAAACAACCTGTGTATCTCTAATAATTCGATACAATGAGATCGGAACACGTAGTAGTTACATAATCTGATATATATGTACAAAATAACCAAGTGTGAGACCTGGAAGGCAAGACCATTAAAGTGACATTCATGTAAGAAATGGTCTGATATCAAACTCCCGGATCAGACCTTTTGGAGACATGGTGCACAAACGGTGAATCCAATACAATTCTCTTCTCAATAATAGATTAGCAGTATCTTCCCCCTCCTATAAATCTTAACATGTTCGATGCCAATGTATCTCAAAGAGCTAATGTCGTGACGAGCCTCTATAAAATGCGCAGCCACTGGGTTTATCTGGTCAATAGTTTTGATATTTCACCTGCGTTTTGCTATCCTTGTTTTCAGAGCACGTTTCGTTGGTCCAACATAGCCTAGCATAGACCACAAATACACTTGATCTGATATATAAAAAAATGTGTGGAATACGTAATGATGTCCTTAATCTTAATGGCCTTTGCCATAATATGTTTATTGAACATTTGTTCGCAAAGTTACACTGCGTACATCGGCCACCTCTGTAATTACCGTCTGGCACAATTTCATGGCACCGGTGGAAGATCAGACCTCACCACCATTTGACTGATGTTGGAGGCGCGTCTTAAGACCATCCGCAGTGTTTATTTAAATATTGTTTTTATTCTATTATCTATATTATTATTATTATCACTGCATTGTTGGGAAAGAGCTCTCAATGTCAGAACTATTTTATACATGTTGTGTCCCCCGCATCTCTCTGATTCAACCACTTCCCCTCAGCTCTCACGAACATACCAAGAAACGACAAGGAGTGCCACCTCACTTTACAGAATCGAAACTCTTGTCTTTCTGGCGGAAATGAAACTTGTTCCAGTCAGTCGATATCAGTTTGTTCTCAGATATGGCAGTGTCTGGTGTATCGGTCAGGATGGCCCACCTCAGCTGTCCACTCTGCCAGGAGATGCTCAGGACTCCAGCTACTATTCCATGTGGGCACACTTTCTGCAGTCTCTGCATTCAGGACTTCTGGGACAATGAAGAAAAGCATGATCGTTTCTGCAGCTGCCCTGAATGCCAATATACCTTTCACCCGAGGCCTAACCTGATCAAGAACATTGCTCTGGCTGAAATGGTGGAAGCCATGGAGAAGTCCAGGTGTAGAAATAATGTGGGTTCCGTAGGTAAGCACAGACCTGCTGCAGCCTGCCATCAGGCAGGGCCATCGCCCAGTCAGACTCAGGAAAAGGCCAGACCCATGAAGAGTCCCCAAACCACTACAGTCTCAGAGGCACCGAAGAGCAGAGTATGTCCCACACATGGCAGACTGCTGGAGGTTTACTGCTGTGATGATGATCAATGCATCTGCCTTCTGTGCGCCCTGGTTGAGCACAAAGCACACTCCACTTTGTTCGTGAATGAGGGATGGAGCAGGAAACAGGTACTGACCTATAAACTTAAATCTGTTGCTTCAAGTATCCCAAGGGTTATGTGTATATTGCACATTTGATCACTTATTGATTCAATTCAAATAAGTAAGTAAATATTACTTAATTCCCTTGTGCATTCCAGGATTTATGAGATCATTATTGGTTTAACCTTTTAAATATTTAATCTGTAGATATATTTTCCCTCCACAGAAACAGCTCCAGGACCTTAAGAAGGAATCCAAGGAGAGGATCAAAAAGAGAGAAAAGGAGCAGAAGGACCTGACAGAGAGCATTCAGAGGATTAAGGTGGGTCTACAGTAGGTCAGAGAAGGACCTGACAGAGGGCATTCAGAGGATTAAGGTGGGTCTACAGTAGGTCAGAGAAGGAAGTGAAAATAGTTATTTACCATGCTCTCAGGACTAAACCAACTAATGGCAATGTCTATGTCTCCTTCCTACCTTATGGGTGTATATTGCCCCAGCTGCCCAGGGGGCCCCCACTGATAGATTTTTTAACACAAATGTGTTAAAAACAACTTTATTTGGCCTATATCTTTAAAAATGAAAAAGTCAAAGGGTCTGAAAAAAAACGAACATAAATTGCTTTGTCCGCCCCTAACTGTATGTGTAACAGGAAGGTAGTAGGGCTGCTGAAGAGCACTGTGAGGGCGTCCTCGCTAGGCTGATTGACTCCCTCCAGAGGCACTACTCCACCACAGTCAGAGAGCTGATCAGGGCCCAGGAGACAGCTGTAGTGGCTCAGGCTGAGAGCTCCCTGTGCAACCTGGAGACAGACATTGCTAACCTGAAGAAGAAAGACACTGAGCTGGAGGAGCTGTCACAGACAGATGATGATATCCACTTCCTCCAGGTATGGTTAGTTGCATCACAGGCTGTACCCACTGGACACACACTGGTTGAATCAATGTTTCCACTTCATTTCAATGAAATTACGTTAAACCAACGTGGAATTGACATTGAATTGATGTCACCACATCATTTCAACATGGACATTTGGGTGATATTTGGTTGAGACATTGATCAATGAGATTTCAACCTTTATTCACCCACTCAAAAAAGACAGCCAGAAGTTTGTTTAATTACCAATGTGTTATCACTATACTTTCAACCATCTAAAAGCACAACCAAATTCCAATGGAAAAACAATTTCTGATTTATGGTTTAGTTGCCATCTAAATTTGTTATCACTGCGCTTTCAAACATTTAAAGCAAAACAAAATTTAAATGGGATGCAATGTCAGATATTTTGTATTTATACAACAACTTAATGTGTCATCACTCTGCTTAATCGAATAACACAACCAAATTACCTGGATTGCAGTTGAGATTGCATTAAAAGTACATAGTTCAAGTGACCAATGGTGTTCGAGATTCTGCCCAGATTATTCTAGCAATTGTGATTATTCTAGTGATCTCAACAGACCTGCAACCTTTCCATGCCATCTTGAACACGCATGCTTTCTATGATTACATAAGAAGATATTGATAGTTACAGTACCCTAACCTCAAAATGTGACCATGGATGTGTTACTCATTTTAAGGTTAAATAAATACTGTTACATTAGTTTGTAAGATAGCCTTAACATTAGGCTATTTACTGTATTAAAAAAGTCATATTGAATTGTGTTTGGTTGACAACAACCAAATATCAACATTTAAAGGATATCTAATGCTTGGACAGTTCCATCTGAGCCACTGGCTTAATTCTTACATTTTTAAAATTTTTATTTCACCTTTATTTAACCAAGTAGGCTAGTTGAGAACAAGTTCTCATTTACAACTGCGACCTGGACAAGATAAAGCAAAGCAGTGCGTCACAAACAATAACACAGAGTTACACATGGAATAAACAAACATAGAGTCAATAATACAATAGAAAAAGTCTATATACAGTGTGTGCAAATGAGGTAGGATAAGGGAAGTAAGGCAATAAATAGGCCATAGTGTCAAAATAATTACAATATAGCAATTAAACACTGGAGTGATAGATGTGCAGAAGATGAATGTGCAAGTAGAGATACTGAGGTGCAAAGGAGCAAAATAAAATAAATAAATAACAGTATGGGGATGAGGTAGTTGGGATGGGCTATTTACAGATGGGCTATGTACAGGTGAAGTGATCTGTGAGCTGCTCTGACAGCTGGTGCTTAAAGTTAGTGAAGGAGATATGAGTCTCCAGCTTCAGTGATTTTTGCAGTTCGTTCCAGTCATTGGCAGCAGAGAACTGGAAGGAAAGGCGGCCAAAGGGGGAATTGGCTTTGGGGGTGAGCAGTGAAATATACCTGCTGGAGCGCGTGCTACGGGTGGGTGCTGCTATGGTGACCAGTGAGCTGAGATAAGGCGGGGCGTTACCTAGCAAAGACTTATAGATGATCTGGAGCCAGTGGCTTTGACAACAAACATGAAGCAAGGGCCAGCCAACGAGAGCATACAGGTCACTGTGGTGGGTAGTATATGGGGCTTTGGTGACAAAACAGATGGCACTGTGATAGACTGCATCAAATTTCCTGAGTAGTGTTGGAGGCTATTTTGTAAATGACATCGCCGAAGTCAAGGATCAGTAGGATAGTCAGTTTTACGAAGGTATGTTTGGCAGCATGAGTGAAGGATGCTTTGTTGCGAAATAGAAAGCCAATTATAGATTTAATTTTGAATTGGAGATGGTTAATGTGAGTCTGGGAGGAGAGTTTACAGTCTAACCAGACACCTAGGTATTTGTAGTTGTCCACATATTCTAAGTCAGAACCGTCCAGAGTAGTGATGCTGGACGGGCGAGCAGGTGTGGGCAGCGATCGGTTGAAGAGCATGCATTTAGTTTTACTTGCATTTAAGAGCAGTTGGAGGCCACGGAAGGAGAGTTGTATGCCATTGAAACTCGTCTGGAGGTTAGTTAACACAGTGTCCAACGAAGGGCCAGAAGTATACAGAATGGTGTCGTCTGCGTAGAGGTGGATCAGAGAATCACCAGCAGCAAGAGCGACATCATTGATGTATACAGAGAAGAGAGTCAGCCCAAGAATTGAACCCTGTGGCACCCCCATAGAGACTGCCAGAGGTCCGGACAACAGGCCCTCCGATTTGACACACTGAACTCTATCTGAGAAGTAGTTGGTGAACCAGGCAAGGCAGTCATTTGAGAAACCAAGGCTGTTGAGTCTGCCGATAAGAATGTGGTGATTGACAGAGTCGAAAGCCTTGGCCAGGTCTATGAATACAGCTGCACAGTATTGTCTCTTATCGATGGCGGTTATGATATCATTTACGACCTTGAGCATGGCTGAGGTTCACCCATGACCAGCTTGGAAACCAGATTGCATAGGGGAGAGGGTACGGTGGGATTCGAAATGGTCAGTGATCTGTTTGTTGGCTTTCGAAGACCTTAGAAAGGCAGGGTAGGATAGATATAGGTCTGTAGCAGTTTGGGTCTAGAGTCTCTCCCCCTCTGAAGAGGGGGATGACCACGGCAGCTTTCCAATCTTGGGGATCTCAGACGATACGAAAGAGAGGTTAGTAGTGAACAGGCTAGTAATAGGGGTTTCAACAATTTTGGCGAATAATTTTAGAAAGAGAGGGTCCAGATTGTCTAGCCTGGTTGATTTGTAGGGGTCCAGATTTTGCAGTTCTTTCAGAACATCAGCTATCTGGATTTGGGTGAAGGAGAAATTGGGTAGGCTTGGGCAAGTTGATCCTATTCTTTACATTTTATTTTTGGTTTAGTTGGAGACGTGACTCCAACATATAATTTGTTAACTTGTCAACAAGTTAATAGGCTATTTACTGTACTGCAAAAGTGATATTGAATTCGGTTGGTTGTCATCTCAACCAAATATCAACATTTGAAGGAGATGTATCTTCTGTGCCACTGATTTAGTCCGACTTTAATTCTAGTTTGTCTACAAATTAATAATGTATATTTTTATTTATTTTATTTAACCTTTATTTAACTAGGTAAATCAGTAAAGAACAAATTCTTATTGACAATGACAGCCTACCAAAAGGCAAAACGCCTCCTGCGGGGACGGACGCTGGGGTAAAATAATAAAAAGTAGGACAAAACACACATAATGACAAGAGAGACACCATAACACTACATAAAGAGAGACATAAGACAACAACATAGCATGGCAGCAACACATGACAACACAGCACGGTAGCAACACAACATGGCAGCAGCACAACATGGTAGCAGCACAAAACATGGTACAAACATTATTGGGCACAGACAACAACACGAAGGGCAAGAAGGTAGAGACAACAATAAATCGTGGGAAGCAGCCACAACTGTCAGTAAGAGTGTCCATGATTGATTCTTTAAAATTAAGAGATGGAGATAAAACTGTCCAGTTTGAGTGTTTTTTGCAGCTCGTTCAAGACTAGCTGCAGCGAACTTAAAAGAGGAGTGATGCAGGGATGTGTGTGCTTTGGGGACCTTTAACAGAATGTGACTTGCAGAACAGGTGTTGAATGTGGAGGAAGAGGGCTGCAGCAGGTATCTCAGATAAGGGGGAGTGAGGCCTAAGAGGGTTTTATAAATGAGCACCAACCAGTGGGTCTTGCAACAGGTATACAGTGATGGCCAGATTACAGAGGAGTATAGAGTGCAGTGATGTGTCCTATAAGGAGCATTAGTGGCAAATCTGGTGGCCGAATGGGAAAGAACATCTAGCCGCTCGAAAGCACCCTTATCTTCTAATCTATAAATTACATCTCTAGCATGGGTAGGATGGTCATCTGAATCGGGGTAAGTTTGGCAGCTGGGGTGAAAGAATAGTGATTACGATAGAGTAAACAGCTTTGATATGTGCTGAGAGAAGGACAGTGTACCGTCTAGCCATACTCCCAAGTACTTATATGAGGTGACTACCTCAAGCGCTAAACCCTCAGACGTAGTAATCACACCGGTGGGGAGAGGGGGAATCTTCTTACCAAACCAGATGACCTTTGTTTTGTAGGTGTTCAGAACAAGGTTAAGGTCAGAGAAAGCTTGTTGGACACTAAGAAAGCTTTGTTGTAGAGCGTTTAACACAAAATCCGGGGAGGGGCCAGTTGAGTATAAGACTGTATCATCTGCATATAAATGGATGAGAGAGCTTCCTACTGCCTGAGCTATGTTGTTGATGCAAATTGAGAAGAGTGTGGGGCCGAGGATCAAGCCTTGCGGTACTCCATTGGTGACAGGCATTGGCTGAGACAGCAGATGTTCTGACTTTATACACTCTTTGAGAGAGGTAGTTAGCAAACCAGGCTAAAGACCCCTCAGAGACACCAATACTCATTAGCCAGCCCACAAGAATGGAATGGTCTACCATATCCAAAGCTTTGGCCAAGTCAATAAAAATAGCAGCACAACATTGCTTAGAATCAAGGGCAATGGTGACATTATTTAGGACCTTTAAGTTTGCAGTGACACATCCTTAACCTGAGCGGAAACCAGATTGCATACCAGAGAGAATACTATAGACATCAAGAAAGCCAGTCAGTTGATTATTGACAAGTTTTTCCAACACTTTTGATAAACAGGGCTAAATAGAAATAGGCCTATAACAGTTAGGATCAGCTTGATCTCCCCCTTTAAATAAAGGACATACCGTGGCTGCCTTCCAAGCAATGGGAACCTTCCCAGAGAGGAGAGACAGGTTAAAAGGTCAGAGATAGGCTTGGCGATGATAGGGGCTGCAACCTTAAAGAAGAAAGGATCTAAACCATCTGACCAAGATGTTTTTTGGGGTCAAGTTTAAGGAGCTCCTTTAGCACCTCATACTCAGTGACCACCTGCAGGGAGAAACTTTGTAGCAGGGCAGGGGAAAAAGAGGGAGAAGCATCAGTGCTAGTCGCATTAGAAGGGGTGGGAGATGAGGAAATGTTGGACGGGCAAGGAGGCATGGCTGAGTCAAATAGGAATCCTGACTTAATGAGGTGGTGATTAAAGAGCTCAGCCATGTGCTCCTTGTCAGTAACAACCACATCATCAACATTAAGGGACATGGGCAGCTGTGAGGAGGAGGGTTTATTCTCCAGGTCTTTAAACGTTTTCCAGAACTTCTTGGGGTTAGACCCACAGAGAGAGAACTGCTCCTTAAAGTAACTAACTTTGGCCTTCCGGATAGCCTGAGTGCACTTATTTCTCATTTGCCTGAACGAGAGCCAGTCAGCCTGAGTATGTGTGTGCCGAGTGCGTGTGCCGATATGTTGGATTCACGTCTCCATCTCAATCAAGAATCAAAGTTAAAGAATAGAACTGAATCAAATAAGCTTTATTTACGGTGCATTTAAAGTTTGATTAGATTAGATTTAGTCCTATTCTTTAAGTTACATTTTTGGTTGAGATTTGTGATTGAGATTTTGGTTGAGAATTTATTTGTAGATCAACTGGAATAAATGTCAGACTAAGTCAGTGGCACAGATGGATATCCAAGCAAAAGACACATCTCCTTCAAATGTTGATATTTGGTTGTGTTGACAATATCCAGTTTGTATACAAATTAATAATTGACTAAATCTAATCTAATCAAACTGTAAATGCACTTTAAATAATGTTTGATTTGATTTAGTCCTATTCTTTAACATAGATTTTTGGTTGAGATGGAGATGTGAATCCAACATATTCATGATTAACTTGAAGATTACATTTGAAATCAACCAAAGCTTGAAACCCTAGGCCTATATGTATTGTCTATTTTTAGTTGAACCCTGGGTTGAATTGAAACAATAGTTGTTGATGCTTTATAGGCCTAAATCAGTGGAGGCTGCTGAGGGGAGGACAGCTCATTATAATGGCTTGAACGGCGCCAATGGAATGGCATCAAACAAATAGAAACCATGTGTCTGATACCACTCCACTGATTCCGCTCCAGCCATTTACTCGAGCCTGTCCTCCCCAATTAAGTTGCCACCAACATCCGGTGGCCTAAATAGCATCATTGAGGATATATGATTGATAAAGTATGGTTACTTTTCATTTGCTCTGTTGAACCTACCCTTTGGAATGACTTCACTGGCAACAGTGAATATCTTTAGTTATAAACAGATCTCTCAATAATCATTGTTTTATTCATTGCTTTAGCACATTCTGCCAACCCAGATGTCCTAGCCGTGTCTGAATCCGAGCTTAGGAAGGCCACCAAAAACCCTGAAATTTCCATCCCTAACTATAACATTTTCAGACAAGATAGAACTGCCAAAGGGGGCAGTGTTGCAATCTACTGCAGAGATAGCCTGCAGAGTTCTGTCTTGCTATCCAGGTCTGTGCCCAAACAGTTTGAGCTTCTACTTTTAAATATCCACCTTTCCAGAAACAAGTCTCTCACCGTTGCCGCTTGCTATAGACCACCTTCTACCCCCAGCTGCGCCCTGGACACCATATGTGAATTGATTGCCCCCCCATCTACTTTCAGAGCTCGTGCTGTTAGGTGACCTAAACTGGGACATGCTTAACACCCCGGCCGTCCTACAATCTAAGCTTAATGCCCTCTATCTCACACAAATTATCAATGAATCTACCAGTTACAACCCCAAATCCGTAAACACAGGCACCCTCATAGATATCATCCTAACCAACCTGCCCTCCAAATACCCCTCTGCTGTCTTCAACCAGGATCTCAGCGATCACTGCCTCATTGCTTGCGTCCGTAATGGGTCTGCGGTCAAACGACCACCCCTCATCACTGTCAAACGCTCCCTAAAACACTTCAGCGAGCAGGCCTTTCTAATCAACCTGGCCCGGGAATCCTGGAAGGATATTGACCTCATTCCGTTAGTAGAAGATGCCTGGTTATTCTTTAAAAGTGCTTTCCTCACAATCTTACATAAGCATGCCCCATTCAAAAAATGTAGAACCAGGAACAGATATAGCCCGTGGTTCACTCCAGACCTGACTGCCCTTGACCAGCACAAAAACATCCTGTGGCGTACTGCATTAGCATCGAATAGCCCCCATGACATGCAACTTTTCAGGGAAGTTAGGAACCAATATACACAGGCAGTTAAGAAAGCAAAGGCTATCTTTTTCAAACAGAAATGTGCATTCTGCAGCACAAACTCCAAAAAGTTCTGGGACGCTGTAAAGTCCATGGAGAATAAGAGCACCTCCTCTCAGTTGCCACTGTCATCACCGATAAATCCACGATTATTGAGAATTTAAATTAGCATTTTTCTACAGCTGGCCATGCTTTCCACCTGGCCACCCCTACACTGGTCAAGAGCACTGCACCCCCCACAGCAACTTGCCCAAGCCTCCCCATTTCTCCTTCACCCAAATCCAGATAGCTGATGTTCTGAAAGAGCTGTAAAATCTGGACCCCTACAAATCAGCAGGGCTAGACAATCTGGATCCTCTCTTTCTAAAAAAAAGAGAGGGTCAACCCCTAATTCTAACCTGTTCAACATCTCTTTCGTATCGTCTAAGACTCCCAAAGATTGGAAAGCTGCCGCGGTCATCCCCCTCTTCAAAGGGGGAAGAGACTCTAGACCCAAACTACTACATACCTATATCTATCCTACCCTGCCTTTCTAAGGTCTTTGAAAGCCAAGTTAACAAACAGACCACTTTGAATCCCACCGTACCTTCTCCGCTATGCAATCTGGTTTCCAAGCTGGTCATGGGTGCACCTCAGCCATTCTCAAGGTCTTAAACGATATCATAACCTCCATCGATAAGAGACAATAAATACTGTGCAGCTGTATTCATAGACCTGGCCAAGGCTTTTGACTCTGTCAATCACCGCATTCTTATCGGCAGACTCAACAGCCTTGGTTTCTCAAATGACTGCCTCGTCTGGTTCACCAACTACTTCTCAGACAGAGTTCAGTTCGTCAAATCGGAGGGCCTGTTGTCTGGCAGTCTCTATTGGGGTGTCACAGGGTTCAATTTTCGGGCCGACTCTCTTCTCTGTATACATCAATAATGTCGCTCTTGCTGCTGGTGCTTCTCTGATCCACCTTTACGCAGACGATACCATTTTGTATACTTCTGGCCCTTCTTTGGACACTGTGTTAACTAACCTCCAGACGAGCTTCAATGACATACAACTCTCCTTCGTGGCCTCCAACTGCTCTTAAATGCAAGTAAACCTAAATGCATGCTCTTCAACCGATCGCTACCAGCACCTGCCCGCCTGTCCAGCATCACTACTCTGGACGGTTCTGACTTAGAATATGTGGATATCTGCAAATACCTAGCTGTCTGGTTAGACTGTACACTCTCCTTCCAGACTTACATTAAGCATCTCCAATCCAAAATTAAATCTAGAATCGACTTCCTATTTCGCAACAAAGCATCCTTCACTATATGCTGCCAAACAGACCCTCGTAAAACTGACTATCCTACCAATCCTTGACTTCGGCGATGTCATTTACAAAATAGCCTCCAACACTCTACTCAGCAAATTGGATGCAGTCTATCACAGTGCCATCCGTTCTGTTACCAAAGCCCCATATACTACTCACCAAAGCCCCATATACTACCCACCACAGTGACCTGTAGGCTGTCGTTGGCTGGCCCTCGCTTCATATTCGTTGCCAAACCCACTGGCTCCAGGTCATCTATAAGTCTTTGCTAGGTAAAGCCCCACCTTATCTCAGCTCACTGGTCACCATAGCAGCACCCACCTGTAGCACGCGCTCCAGCAGGTATATTTCACTGGTCACCCCCAAAGCCAATTCCTCCGTTGGCTGCCTTTCCTTCCAGTTCTCTGCTGTCAATGACTGGAACGAATTGCAAAAATCACTGAAGCTGGAGACTCATATCTCCCTCACTAACTTTAAGCATCAGCTGTCAGAGCAGCTCACAGATCACTGCACCTGTACATAGCCCATCTTGTAAATAGCCCATCCAACTACCTCATCCCCATACTGTTATTTAACATTTTTTGCTCTTTTGTACCTCAGTATCTTTACTTGCACATTCATCTTCTGCACATCTATCACTCCAGTGTTTAATTGCTATATTGTAATCATTTTGCCAGTATGGCCTATTTATTTGCATACCTCCCTTATCTTACTTAATTTGCACACACTGTATATAGACTTTCTTTCTATTGTGTTATTGACTGTATGTTTGTTTATTCCATGTGTAACTCTGTGTTGTTGTTTGTGTCGCACTGTATTTCTTTATCTTGGCCAGGTCGCAGTTGTAAATGAGAACTTGTTCTCAACTAGCCTACTTGGTTAAATAACGGTGAAATACATTTTTTTTAACATTCTTTTGATAGCACATTGGTAATAGTCAGTGACACAGCTAAGCAGGACTGGGCTTGTTTAAAACCCTGAATGGGAGACCAAATTAATAGCTATAAATACAATGCATTCAGAAAGTATTCAGATCCCTTGATTAGATTAAAACCTTATTTTAAAATTGACAAAATCTTTTATTTATTTCACCTTTATTTAACCAGGTAGGCCAGTTGAGAACAAGAACAAGTTCTCAACCCCCAAATAGTTTTTTCCCTCATCAATCTACAGACAACAATCCATAATGACAATGCAAAACAGGTTTTTCAAGTAATAAAACTGAAATATAACATTTTCAGTATGCAGACACTTTACTCAGTACTTTGTTGAAGCACCTTGGGCAGCAATTACAGCCTTGAGTCTTCTTGGTTATGACACTACAAGCTTGGCACATCTGTATTTGGGGAGTTTATCCCATCCTTCTCTGTAGATCCTCTCAAGCTCTGTCAGGTTGGATGGGGAGCATCGCTGCACAGCTATTTTCAGGTCTCGCCAGAGATGTTTGATCGGGTTCAAGTCCGGGCTCTGGCTGGGCCACTCAAGGACATTCAGAGACTTGTCCTGAAACCACTCATGTGTTGTCTTGGCTGTGGGCTTAGGGTCGTTGTCCTGTTGGAAGGTGAACCTTCATTCCAGTCTGAGGTCCTGAGCGCTCTGGAGCAGGTTTTCATCAAGGATATCGCTGTACTTTGCTCTGTCCATCTTTCCCTCAATCCAGACTAGTCTCCCAGTCCCTGCCGCTTAAAAACAACACTAGAGCATGATGCTGCCACCACCATGCTTCACCATAGGGATGGTGCCAGGCAGGGGCGGACTGAAACAATAATTCAGGCTCCATCCCAGGCCACCCTGTTCACGCAAACCACCAGACTGCTAATTCTGTAGGCTCACCCTATTTGTTGATGTAACGAGTACCAAACTAGTTATATATTTGGCCACTATGTTCATCTGGGAATGAAGTTATCCACATTACAAAATACAAACATTTGGGACTGACCAACAAGTAGCCTATCTGAACACTGAGTTTTCAAGGTATGCTATGGCTAAGGGTGCACCCTCAAAAAGTCACTAGGAATACACCAATCATAGCATATACAAATGTACAAGATATGTCCCCCGATTACAGTCCTACTGATAATCTCGTAAATAAAGCACATATTAATCTAAAATCATAGCCCATAGCCCTCTTAAGTTGTCCCTGAAGGTTCCTGCTCTGAGTCTGACTCTGAACTGACCACCATCTCCAATTCTGCAGGAGCAGCTGAAGCTCTATTGCTGCTGCTGCTTCCTTCTCCACCTTTACAAAGAAAATACTCTATTATCATATTCACTATCAGTAGGATATCAGGAGGCTACATTAATACAGCTCTGGAAAAAAATTAAGAGTGGTCTCTTAATTTGGAGTGGTCTCTTAATTTGGAGTGGCCTCTTAATTTGGAGTGGTCTCTTAATTTTTCCCAGAGCTGTATATTATTGTAGTAACTTGTAATGCTGGTACTAATGGCGCTAATGATCTTTGTCATTGCCTGTGCTGTGTCACACAGGCTACTGTGTTACGTTCATGGATGTATTATAGTTATGTTACTGTAGCCTGTTTCGCTGTATAGTGTATATGTGCACTTTCCCTAGCTTTTGTGGTATGAGTCATGACCGAATGCTGGCAAGTCCATAGTCTAGGTTTACTATTTTTTACTAGTTGAAACATATTGCCTTCAATGTCATATTATGATCGCTATGTTGCACTCATTGCTATGATATAATTCCTCCACGAAGACGTGCAAACTGTTTAGCCTACCGGCCGTTGTGTCACTATTATTAGCTAGGTTACTTAGCTAGCCGTGCTGGGTGTAAGGGCTGTCTGAAGAGAGAGTGGACCAAAACGCAGCGGAGTTAGTGTTCATCATATTTAATTATAAAATGGAACACTATACAAATACAAAATAAGAAACTGACAGCCAACAGTCCTGTCAGGTGAAACACAATGACAGAAACAATTACCCACAAAACCCCAACGGAAAAACATGCACTTATGTGTGACTCCCAATCAACCACAACGAACTTCAGCTGTGCCTGATTGGGAGCCACACACGGCCCAAAACAAAGAAATACAAAACATAGAAAAAGAACATAGAACGCCCACCCAATGTAACACCCTGGCCTAACCAAAATAAAGAACAAAAAACCCCTCTCTATGGCCAGGGCGTTACACTGGGTGACGTGTGTGTGTGTCAGTGTGTGTGTTTTAGCTAGTGTTTTTCTCTTTTTTATTCTCTCCCTCTCTGCTCCACCTTTCCTTTTCTGACCGTCCATTTTGCCGTGTGACTTGTCTAAAATGTTATCGGTAGAGAAACAGGTAGACGGTTGCTTTGTGCGTCGAGAGACCTGATGTAATTTTTGTTATGGGGACACTGCAGCGAGAGTGTGAGAGTCGCGCCTGATACGTGGATTCTCCGTCAACTCATTCCTGCTTGCTATATTATCGCTGGTCAAGTTGACTATTCACGGCAGGCCAAAACGACCCTCGGGCCACTGGGAAATGTCTCGGTGCTCCCGACGGCCAGTCCGCCATTGGTGCCAGGTTTCCTCCAGATGTGACGCTTGGCATTCAGGCCAAAGAGGTCAATCTTGGTTTCATCAGACCAGAGAATCATGTTTCTCATGGTCTGAGAGTCCTTTAGGTGCCTTTTGCAAAAGTGGACTGTTATGTGCCTTTTACTGAGGAATGGCTTCCGTCTGGCCATTCTACCATAAAGGCCTGATTGGTTGGAGTGCTGCAGAGATGGTTGTCCTACTGGAAGGTTCTCCCATCTCCACAGAGGGACTCTGGAGCTCTGTCAGAGTGACCATCAGGTTCTTGGTCACCTCCCTGACCAAGGCCCTTCTCCCCCGATTGCTCAGTTTTGCCAATCGGCCAGCTCTAGGAAGAGTCTTGGTGGTTCCAAACTCGAGTCTCATAGCAAAGTGTCTGAATACCTATGTAAACAAGGTATTTCTGATTTATTTGTAATACATTTGCTACATTTTCTAAAAACCTGTTTTCGCTTTGTCATTATGGGATATTGTGTGTAGATGAGGATGTTTAAAACAATCCATTTTAAAATAAGGCTGTAACGTAACAAAATGTGGAAAGGGGAAGGGGTCTGAATACTTTCCATTAGGATGTGCTGCCCAGCCTATAGTTTTTTTCTGAATGTGGATATAACATTGAAGATCTGACTTTGTTTCAAGGTACAAATTCAACATATCCTATACAAGGTTTGTCTATGTTGAAAATTGCTTAAAAACATTTAAAATGTAATGTATTTTCCACATACATTCCATGTCACAATAAGTTGACAAATTACATTGAAATTACGTTGATTCAACCAGTTTGTGCCCAGTGGGTAGTAGATAGATGTAGGGTCTGGTTCTGAAGGTTTGCAACTGTGTGCATGATGATATGGTGAATTGTCACGATTAATAACAATAACTCTTTCAGTTTCATGTCTCTCTATCTCCCTCTCTCATTTCCAAAGAGTTGGCCCTCTCTTTCTACCCTCTCAGAGCCCCAAAACTTGTCCAGTGTCTCGACGGATCCACACCTTCCCTTTGAGGCCATAAGAACTGCCGTCTCAGAGTTTGGGGATCGGCTGGAGGCATTCTGTGAGGAAGAAATCAATACAGTGTCTCAAACTGGTCAGTTGAAGAGAGGAATGCAGCAGACAGACAGACAGAGACAAATATACAATACATTAGTAAATTATTTTATGATCTGTCTCAACAGTGGCTGGTAATGGATGTTCCCAATCTCCAGTCAGACCTGAGCAGCTTCCAGGTGACTGTTATCCTGAGTGTTTTAGAAAATCAGCCACAGTTTACTTGACCTTAAGTAATGAGAGTTAGTAATTAACTACAACCTTAACCACCAACTGAGCTTGATCAATGACATATTACGTCTGTTCTGCCTTTCTCCTGACCCACAGTTATCAGCGCTGCACAGACCCTAGAGCCTACGACCAGACCTGAGTTTCTACAGTGTGAGTTCTAAGTCTTTTAGTCACACACAGACATGCAACACATCTAAAATCCCCTCAACCTGTACAACACCAACTGTAAAGAAACATAATAATAAAGAGATTTTTGTTTTAAATGGGTCTGAACCAGCGTCATGAGAATGCTGTTCGAACATGATCATGAACATCATTTTACGATCCTCTGACCCTTCAGATGCCTGTGAGCTCACTCTGGACCCCAACACTGCCCACAAGGACCTCTCCATCTCAATGGAGGACAGAATGGTGAGGTGGGACCCTAAAAAGCAGAAGGTCCCAGTCCAACCTCACCCTGAGAGGTTTACAAACCGTCACCAGGTGATGTGCAGGGAGGGGCTTGAGGCTGAGCGCTGCTACTGGGAGGTGGAGATGGTGGGGAACAAGGCTGAGATTGCCCTGGCCTACTTGGGCATAAACAGAAAATCACGCTCTAAGACATCCGCTTTTGGGGGCAGTGACCAATCCTGGAGCCTCGACTGTTCAAAAGGCTATTCTGTGTCCCACAACAGTAAAAGTATTCTACTCAGTGCAACCCCCAGCCAGCACAAAATAGGGGTTTACCTGAAATTCAAGGAGGGCACCATAGCATTTTATGAAGTCTCAGATAGGATGAAGTTTCTCTACAGAACCCAGAAATGCACATTCACTGAACCCCTCTACCCAGGGTTCTGGCTTGGGGATGACAGTCCCATCACACTATGTCATCTGAGGCATAAGAGATTCTAACCATGAGATAGAGAACAAAACACCCAGGAAGAGTAGGCTGTGGGTAGAAGTTTAAAATAAAGCTATGCATTCGGAAGATTCATGGATGAAAATTCAAAACTGTTTTTGTTTTGTCATTATGGGGTATTGTGTGTAGATTGATGTTGGAAAAAAACGATTTCATCCATTTTAGAATAAGGCTGTAATGTAACAAAACGTGGAAATAGTGAAGGGGTCTGAATACATTCCGAATGCACTGTACATCCCAGAGAACATTTGAAATGTTTTAGATTGCTGTTAGGTTTTGGAGAATCTTGTTGTCTAAATAGCTTGTAACCTCTTTACATTTGTAATATCGACTTATTTGTAATATCTACGGAAAAAAAAACATTTAAATAAACATTTTTATAAATATACATGTAAAAGCAAGCGAATAAAGAGCAAAAGTGTTGGTTATTATACAGCTTTTATGTCATTCTTTCTCTGACTATTTCTGTTGGAAACACACTAGAGGGCAGTGTTGTCTCTTATACAGCAGGATGACACGAGAGGAGGTCATTAGCCCAATAGATACTGCTTTACGCTTTAGTCAATGTTGAGGTTCAAAGAATGTGAAGAGTTTGTTAAGCATTTGCACTTCAATTAATGACTTATTAGTTATTCCTTATAGGAAAGGTGACAGTGACAGCAGTTGTTCACTGATGGAGAAACTGTCTTAAAACTGTCTCACATATTGTGAAGTTGTTCTTTTCCAGAGATTTATGTTTGGATGTTTTACCTATTTTGAAATCTATTGATATATACTTTAAGATGTAAAGAAATGAAGCCGTACCCCTAACCAGCCCGGTCTTATAGACTAGACATAACATACTAAATGTAAATCCGATGCACTCAAGTTAGTATGATATGTTACGTTTGGTATGGAGGCAGAAGACAAATGGTTACATAAGGCAAAAACAAAAGTAGGGTGTGTGGTCAGGGTGGGGGTATAACACAAACGTCTAGCAACTCAAAGGTTGTGAGTTCGAATGTCATCACGGATCTCTTCTCCTAAACTTAACCCTAACCGCCTAGCTAACGTTAGCCAGCTAGTTAACTTTAGCCACCTAGTTGGAATTCGCAACATATCATATGTTTTGCAAATTTGGGAACATATTGTACATTTTGAAAATTCGTAACATATTGTACGTTTTACCAATTCGTAACATATTACACCTTTTTAGTTCGTAATATATCATATGAAATGGGTGTTGGACATCCACAAATTAACACATACCATATGAAATGTAACATGTCATACTAAATGGAGTATCTCGGAGTTACTTAATGAATAATACGAAATCCATGGAGACCAGGTTTCCCTAACTGACAGGAGTGGACAAAAACTTTGGAATGCAGAAAGGGGGCTGGCTACTACACTGTAGTAGGCTCTGAAGCAATAAATAGAAGGAAAGATCATGATTTCTTCCCAAACTTAACAACCAAAGGAGAGAGATGACAGCCTGCCGTAATGCTGTTTTTCTTTACCCCTGGGCCTGAGAAACCTTTTAAATCTCTTGAAATATGTTGGCGCAGACGAGGACCGTAGACTAAACAACATTCCTGGACGTGCAATTCTCTCCCCTCCAGGTCATGATCAGCTCAATGTATGTGTCCTCTCAGGGCCATATTTCAGCCCATGGCCATGACAGGACCTCGTCGAAAACATATCTAAGGGAAGACTTGGACAAAAAAGGGGATGTCACAAAAAAGGTTGTGATCAACGTTGGTGGCATGCGTCATGAAACTTACATGGGCACTCTCAAGAGCTTGCCTGTTACCCGTTTGGCTAAACTGATGGATCATGACCCCAGTGATGACCCTGAATTCTTCTTCGACAGACATCCAGGTGTTTTCTCCAATGTTCTGAATTATTACAGAACCGGTAAGCTTCACTGTCCAAAAGATGTCTGCGGTCCCCTTTTTGAAGAGGAGTTGGCTTTTTGGGGGGTCGACAAGGTGGACGTGGAACCTTGTTGCTGGATAACATTCTGCCAACATAGGGATGCCGAAGTGGCCCTTGCAGCGTTCGGGCCATCTGACTCGAATGAGCACCACAATGAAGAGTTTCCAGAGTCATTCGATGTTGAGGACAACCCAGCTAATTCTCAGAGCTGCTTCAAAAGGTGGAAACCAAAAATATGGGCTTTATTTGATGACCCGTTCTCGTCTAAGTCTGCCAAGGTTTGTATTCTTTATACTCTCCCAATTTTAAAAAAAATGTAGTTTTGATAGGGACTGAATCAGGCTAGTCAGTGTGAGGCTGGGTAATTCCCTCTGGGCATTCCTACCAAGCTGTGAAGAAGGTGGTGTGGTAGCAGGCAGGCTCTGTTTACTGCAGTTATAAACCATATGGCTTTTCCCTAAACCAAACAGCTCTAATGACTGACTGCGCTGAGCAGGCAGCAGGCATAGAAACGGATCACAGCAGTGAAACAGAGTAACTCATTTTTAAGAAAAAGAAACACTTGCAATGGCTTGGAGAAGCACATAGAAGCAGCTCTGAAAGCCTGAAGCACGTCTGATGTATCACACCCCTTTAAAGGCCGTGGCTGTGAATACTGAGTTTGTGCCCCTGCTCTGCCCCTCTGGAAACCTCTTCTCAAACCTATGGATCCAGATCACGTTCTGCGCATGTGTTATTTTACGTACACATTTTTTTCTTTGTTGGTGTAGTCTATATCACTACCTCATATTCTGAGCAGCTGAAATAAAAACCCTGCGGTGATTAGAACGAACATTCAAGGCCTTTATGAAGGCTACAAACTTCTCTGTCTGTTGTAATGGATATTGCAGTTGCACAAGCAGGACACAGTCCATACATGTTGCATTGGAGTAAAAACAATCTGTGTTTTGTGAGATGATGTAGGCTAATCTTCGTAGTTGCTGCCACTTCGTTGCCACTTTCCAGAGTTGCTGAAATAGAACACTACTACTTTGACTGCCTGTCTGCCTCCTGTTTAGCCAATGTTTACAATTATGATTAAAAAAATAACATTCAATTGCTAATTAGACTGTATGTCTGTCTCTTGCTTGTGTTTGATATGCTGCCTAAATAGCTGCATGTAACTCCCCACTTGAGTTTTGCCTTGGGAAAAAAACTATCTGCAAGTTTGTATGAACATGTTGATCATATTTTGTGTACAACATGTAAATAGCTGCATGTAGCCTAATTCCCCTCTGGAAACAATAACATGAAATCGTGCATATGCTTAATAGCCTACTGAGGCATGGAATCCAATAAATAGTTGGAACATGTCAACCACGCCCTTTGTGTTCAACATAAGATTTGTGGACTACACCTGGGGTGTAATCATTTGCCAAACGAGAGTTGTTATTGGACAAATTCAGGGAGGTCCCGCCCCGTTTCGTTTGCTTCCGTTTAAGAAATGTTTTGCAACAGAATCAGCGTAATGAATACACCCCAGGCAAAGGTGTTCAAGGAGGGGGAAGTGGCAGCAGAGCACTGAGCAGCAGCTACTCGACACACATTTTTTTTTGCACATACGCAGAAATTTCCATATCTTTAAAACCACAAATAAAAATTGAAAACAAAAAAGAATAAGATATAAATAAAAGTAATCACAGACACAATAAGGGCAAAAAAACAACTACTATAAAAGGTAGTCGTATAAACCAAATTTAAAAAATAAGTAAAGGCAAGGCTAAAAAGGTGTGTGCAAAAATAACTAAAAAATCCACTGTTTTTACTACACTCAGATTCTCTTGTAGGCTGTTCCATAGGCTAGGACTGTAATAATTAAAGGAGCTTCACCAAAATGTAAGCTTCAGGATGAATCTCAATTCTATTTTCTTCTTACATATGTTTTTCTTTCCTTCTTAAAACATTGAAGATTAGAGTGCAGGAACTTTAGATCTTCTGCTCCAATGTGCTTTGAGAAGGAGATGGGGAGAGAAGATGTGAGGAATTAAAAAATGCAATTGAGATTCACCCTCAGAGTCCCTTAAATGGTTCAGTCATGTAACTCTCATTGAGTCATGTCACTCAAATGGAAGGTACTGTGGCTCCATATGAAACAGCAACCATGGGATTGAGTCCATTCAGGAGACAACACACAAGCCTAATCTCACCAACCAATAGCCTTTTTGATACAATGGTACCGTATGTCCAACATGTCAATCAAACCTAGAAGACAAATAAATCAGTGTGTTGTTTGTGTCTTTAATCATTATGAGATGATCCACTCAGAGTCATATGATGCCCCTTCTTGTCATTTGCAGGTCATTGCGTTTGTTTCCCTCTTCTTCATCCTCCTTTCCATCACAGCTTTCTGTCTGGAGACACATGAGAGCTTCCACAAGTTAGAGAAACGCACAGAGCTGGCCATAGATGGGAACCACACCGAAGAGGTGACGTACTATGAGATAGTGACCGAACCTACTCTGACTGTGGTGGAGGGCGTCTGTGTGGTGTGGTTCATATTTGAGTTCCTGGTCCGTTTCACCTGCTGCTCCAACATACTGGTGTTTGTGAAGAACATACTAAACATCATTGACTTTGTGGCCATCCTGCCCTTCTTCCTGGATGTGGGGCTGAGTGGGAAAGCCCTGGGTTTCCTGCGTGTGCTGAACTTTGTGAGGATCCTGAGGATCTTTAAGCTGATGCGCCACATGGTGGGAGTGCGTGTGTTAGTCTACACACTAAAGGCCAGCGTTCAAGAGTTCTGCCTCCTCGCTGTCTTCTTTGGAATTGGAATGCTAATTTTCAGCACCCTGGAATTCTATGCAGAGCGAGTACATGGTGACCCTGAAGACCCAACTGCGCACACCCATTTTAAGAACATCCCCATAGGCTTCTGGTGGGCGGTGGTTACCATGACAACGCTGGGCTATGGGGACATGTACCCGGAGACCTGTTCCGGCATGGTAATTGGAGCCCTGTGTGCTCTGGCAGGTATTCTGACCATAGCCATGCCTGTCCCAGTCATAGTCAATAACTTCCGCCTGTACTACTCCCTGGCCATGGCCCAACAAAAGCTCCCAAAGAAGAAGAAGAGGCAACACCTGCCCCTGTCTGGAGCGCTTAGCCAGCCATCCCCAAGAGAGGAGCAGTTAGAATTATGCCTGTTATCAGGGGAGCGGTCTTGTTCAGGTATTTTATAATATTTGTATATTCATATTTGATTATATTAATATCCCTATTTTTGTTGCACCGAAAACAAGATCAACTTTTCTCTCTCTTTCCCTCTAAGAGTGAATCCCGGTGGTAGTCTGGCTATGAGACCCTGGAGGTAAAGACTGGATCCTGATTGTACCATTACACCGGATTGGGGCATTATAGATATGTTATACCATGAATAACATAACATTTTACATTTGAATATATTTTTAGCCCTCAACTAGAAAAAACTGGCATGTTAGTTCTGTGTGTGCAGTTAAGGGCAAGGCATGCTGCTTTGTTTTGAGCCAGCTGCAGCTTTGCTAGGGATTTCTTTGCTGCACTTGACCATATTACCGGACAGTAATCAAGATGGAACAAGATCAGAGCCTGAACAACTAGTACAATTGATTTTAGTGTTAAAAAAACGTTTTATACCAGACATAACCCTCCCCATCTTCACAACAACTTTGTCAACATGACTTGACCATGATAATTGACTACTCCTGTTACCTAGGAGTTCAGCTTCCTCAACTTGCTCAATGGTCAAACCCTTTATGCACAACTCCATTTGTGGTTTAGGTCTTAGAGAATGTTTTGAACCAAATACAATGCTTTTGCTGACATGTAGAGTGTGTAATCATATTCAAGTTTCAGTCAAGTAATTTACACTGAACAAAAATATAAATACAACATATGAAGTGTTGGTCCCATGTTTCATGAGCTGAAATGAAAGAGCCCAGACATTTTCCATGAGCATAAAAAGCTTCTTTCTCTCAGATTTTGTAAGCAAATTTGTTTACAGTACATCCGTGTTAGTGAGCATTTCTCCTTTGCCAAGATAATCCATCCACCTGACAGGTGTGGCATATCAAGAAGCTGATTAAACAGCATGATCATTACACGGGTGCACCTGTGTTGGGGACAATAATTGGCCACTGTAAAATGTGCAGTTTTGTCACACAACACAATGCCACAGATGTTTTGAGGGAGCGTTAAATTGGCATGCTGACTGCAGGATAGTCCACCAGATGTAGTTTTAGAGAATTTGGCAGTATGTCCAACCGGCCTCACAACCGCAGACCATGTGTAACCACGCCTGCCCAGACCACATGTTTCTTCACCTGCGCGATCATCTGAGACCAGCCATCCGGACAGCTGATTAAACTGAGGAGTATTGTGGTCTGTAATAAAGCCCTTTTGTTGGGGAAAATGTATTCTGTTTGGCTGGGCCAGGCTCTCCAGTGGTGCACTGGCACCCAAGTGGGTGGGCCTATGCTCTCCCAGGCCCACCAATGGCTGCGCACCTGCCCAGTTATGTGAAATCCATAGATTAGGGCCTAATGAATTTATTTCAACTGACTGATTTCCTCATATGAACTGTAACTCAGTAAAATCGTTGAAAGTGTTGCATGTTGCGTTTATATTTTTAATAACCACGCCTGCCCAGAATTAATTTTACATTAATTGAGCATTGATTTAGACATGTACTTTTCTATATGTGAAACAATGAGTTGAAACAATGCTATTTTTGTAATTTGATCAATACTTGCCCGGTTAATTCTTATTCATGATTTGTTTAGGTGAGAGTGTGAAATCACATTGATATTTAAAACAAAAGGATGATTTATCAGGAGAAATTGAAACACAGATGAAATGCATTATCTTTGATATAAAAACATAAAAACCTCTAACAATACTAACACTACAAATTAAAACATTGCAATTATAGTTACTGTATATTCTATAGTTTCTAAGTTTCTGTTAAGTCATTTTCTCATTATGTGTCACAGTTGGGTGAGAGCATAATATCACCACAATATCTATCTGTAATAATCATCCACAACAGAGTAAAAACAGGTCTAATAAAAATGTCTACTGCCTGTGTTCTGATGGGTTAAGCCTGTGTTCACAGCTATGTCCTCTTGATGAAGGGTTGTACATTGGCTTCTGAGAAGCCCTTCAGCTGTTCTCTGCCAAAACATCCATTATGAGGGAGGACAGCACCATTTCCTGTGCCAGAATAACAACAGCTGTGTACAGATATGTGTCATCTGTTGGCCTCCAAGGGATTGCTTCACAAATATGTACAAAGGGCGTATTCACATTGCATTGAAATATGAATGAATTATTATCCTTGTGAACCATGACAATACTTTCCTCTGTGTACAGTATATATTACTTATTGAGAGTGAGGACATGTGTGATTGTGTTCTGCTGGGAACATGGTTATGTCCCAATATAGGATATGTTGAGTGCCAAATTGTTAAGTTTGCGCAATGCTAGGAAACCTTATGTTCCCATTTGTAAAGAGAACAGCACAGTGTTTCAGGCCATCCAAACGACATGTATCTTATCTACATATCTAGCTTGTCCTAAAAGTTCATTGATATTTTGATATTTTTGGTGATATCCCAAAAAACATTATTACTCTTTTCACATGTAGTTTCAATACCGTACAATCGTCATGATGGGAGAGAGAGTTGGTTTTGGTTGGGCCTCCGATTCAATGCTCAAATTGTGCTTGGTAAGTCCCTGCATCCACTTATTATAAGAAGGAAACTACAAACTCACTAACACACATTCATAGACACAAATACACATACCCACACTCACACACTCATATTATATTGAGAGTCACTATAACACTTTAGCTACAAAGGGGCAGTTCCTAACCACAACAAATTTTCCCTACAGAGGTTTTAGCCTCCAATCCCGTTACTGTTACTCCAGCAGATAATATAATACTACAATGCTTTAACAAAGACTGTACCCAAGCTAGGGCAAACATTGAGCATACCAACATGCAGACAACAAAACAAAAACATAACAATACTCTTTTGGAGTTCAAGTGAAAAAGTGCATTCATATTCACCACATTCAATAGTAATTTCTTCCACATGAACTGTTATTAAAACAGTTTTGCAGTGTTAAGACATTTATGTACTTCACAAGTTTTGCTCTATCTTTAGAATAATTGGATTATTATCGGTTGTAGAATCTTACAGACATAAGAATATTTACAGACTTTTAAAGTGAGGGATTTCGACTAAAAATAAAGCTTGACTAGAACTTCAAGCAAAGACAAGTTGGATATGAACCTACTGCATGGATATGCTTATCCATGTGTTCTTGTCTGGAGGGCCACGCCTCTCTACAAGCAGCTGAGAGAGCAACACATGAGAACCAGAGTGCTGCACATGTAGCTCGTCAGAGTTAGACAATACACGTTCTCAAAACGAGGCTACATTAGGAACACATAAGGTTAACGTACCCCCACCGTCGCACTCCTTTTACACTCCCATAGTCATAGACAAGGTATACCAACTACAAAATAGATACATTTCAAATATTCAATGAAATATACACAGGATGAAAACGTACACCCGGTCACGTTTACAGATAAAATCTTAATTAGTCATTAAACATTATGCGCACCGACATACACAGATAGAATATTATACAGTAATATAAATGTTGTCAATTTAATCATCAACACCATGGCTTTCAACATTGTGATAAAAATATAAAATAAAGCAATCCTCTTCATAAAAGAAAGCTAGCTAAAATGGAATCATTTTGACTTCACAGCTAGCTGTAAATCAAACGACGATAAGAGTGACAGGCCAAGTGGGCATTTTACTTTATGAAAGTGGTCATGTTTTTTTTGGGGGGGGGGACATTTTCTTCCTTCCCTTTTATTTCAGATTGTCAAGTGTACTTTTTTTGTTTGTTATGGTAACAACGTACGGTAAAAGCTTTGCTATCTGTGTGATGAAGGTGTGTAAATACTTGTGGGAAAAGGTCTTGGCAGATATTAAACTAACACTGTGTGCTTGTGTGAGTTCTCTCTGGTTTTAATACTTCACTTCTGTAAGAGGGTTGAAATAGTCCGGAAAAAATAACATGAAATCGTGCATATGCTTAATAGCCTACTGAGGCATGGAATCCAATAAATAGTTGGAACATGTCAACCACGCCCTTTGTGTTCAACATAAGATTTGTGGACTACACCTGGGGTGTAATCATTTGCCAAACGAGAGTTGTTATTGGACAAATTCAGGGTGGTCCCGCCCCGTTTCATTTGCTTCCGTTTAAGAAAAGTTTTGCAACAGAATCAGCGTAATGAATACACCCCAGGCAAAGGTGTTCAAGGAGGGGGAAGTGGCAGCAGAGCACTGAGCAGCAGCTACTTGACACACATTTTTTTTTGCACATACGCAGAAATGTCCATATCTTTAAAACCACAAATAAAAATTGAAAACAAAAAGAATATGATATAAATAAAAGTAATCTCAGACACAATAAGGGCAAAAAAACAACTACTATAAAAGGTAGTCGTATAAACCAAATTTAAAAAATAAGTAAAGGCAAGGCTAAAAAGGTGTGTGCAAAAATAACTAAAAAATCCACTGTTTTTACTACACTCAGATTCTCTTGTAGGCTGTTCCATAGGCTAGGACTGTAATAATTAAAGGAGCTTCACCAAAATGTAAGCTTCAGGGTGAATCTCAATTCTATTTTCTTCTTACATATGTTTTTCTTTCCTCCTTAAAACAGAGAAGATTAGAGTGCAGGAACTTTAGATCTGCTCCAATGTGCTTTGAGAAGAAGATGGGGAGAGAAGATGTGAGGAATTAAAAAATGCAATTGAGATTCACCCTCAGAGTCCCTTATATGGTTCAGTCATGTAACTCTCATTGAGTCATGTCACTCAAATGGAAGGTACTGTGGCTCCATATGAAACAGCAACCATGGGATTGAGTCCATTCAGGAGACAACACACAAGCCTAATCTCACCAACCAATAGCCTTTTTGATACAATGGTACCGTATGTCCAACACGTCAATCAAACCTAGAAGACAAATAAATCAGTGTGTTGTTTGTGTCTTTAATCATTATGAGATGATTATATGATGCCCCTTCTTGTCATTTGCAGGTCATTGCGTTTGTTTCCCTCTTCTTCATCCTCCTTTCCATCACAGCTTTCTGTCTGGAGACACATGAGAGCTTCCACAAGTTAGAGAAACGCACAGAGCTGGCCATAGATGGGAACCACACCGAAGAGGTGACGTACTATGAGATAGTGACCGAACCTACTCTGACTGTGGTGGAGGGCGTCTGTGTGGTGTGGTTCATATTTGAGTTCCTGGTCCGTTTCACCTGCTGCTCCAACATACTGGTGTTTGTGAAGAACATACTAAATATCATTGACTTTGTGGCCATCCTGCCCTTCTTCCTGGATGTGGGGCTGAGTGGGAAAGCCCTGGGTTTCCTGCGTGTGCTGAACTTTGTGAGGATCCTGAGGATCTTTAAGCTGATGCGCCACATGGTGGGAGTGCGTGTGTTAGTCTACACACTAAAGGCCAGCGTTCAAGAGTTCTGCCTCCTCGCTGTCTTCTTTGGAATTGGAATGCTAATTTTCAGCACCCTGGAATTCTATGCAGAGCGAGTACATGGTGACCCTGAAGACCCAACTGCGCACACCCATTTTAAGAACATCCCCATAGGCTTCTGGTGGGCGGTGGTTACCATGACAACGCTGGGCTATGGGGACATGTACCCGGAGACCTGTTCCGGCATGGTAATTGGAGCCCTGTGTGCTCTGGCAGGTATTCTGACCATAGCCATGCCTGTCCCAGTCATAGTCAATAACTTCCGCCTGTACTACTCCCTGGCCATGGCCCAACAAAAGCTCCCAAAGAAGAAGAGGCAACACCTGCCCCTGTCTGGAGCGCTTAGCCAGCCATCCCCAAGAGAGGAGCAGTTAGAATTATGCCTGTTATCAGGGGAGCGGTCTTGTTCAGGTATTTTATAATATTTGTATATTCATATTTGATTATATTAATATCCCTATTTTTGTTGCACCGAAAACAAGATCAACTTTTCTCTCTCTTTCCCTCTAAGAGTGAATCCCGGTGGTAGTCTGGCTATGAGACCCTGGAGGTAAAGACTGGATCCTGATTGTACCATTACACCGGATTGGGGCATTATAGATATGTTATACCATGAATAACATAACATTTTACATTTGAATATATTTTTAGCCCTCAACTAGAAAAAACTGGCATGTTAGTTCTGTGTGTGCAGTTAAGGGCAAGGCATGCTGCTTTGTTTTGAGCCAGCTGCAGCTTTGCTAGGGATTTCTTTGCTGCACTTGACCATATTACCGGACAGTAATCAAGATGGAACAAGATCAGAGCCTGAACAACTAGTACAATTGATTTTAGTGTTAAAAAAACGTTTTATACCAGACATAACCCTCCCCATCTTCACAACAACTTTGTCAACATGACTTGACCATGATAATTGACTACTCCTGTTACCTAGGAGTTCAGCTTCCTCAACTTGCTCAATGGTCAAACCCTTTATGCACAACTCCATTTGTGGTTTAGGTCTTAGAGAATGTTTTGAACCAAATACAATGCTTTTGCTGACATGTAGAGTGTGTAATCATATTCAAGTTTCAGTCAAGTAATTTACACTGAACAAAAATATAAATACAACATATGAAGTGTTGGTCCCATGTTTCATGAGCTGAAATGAAAGAGCCCAGACATTTTCCATGAGCACAAAAAGCTTCTTTCTCTCAGATTTTGTAAGCAAATTTGTTTACAGTACATCCGTGTTAGTGAGCATTTCTCCTTTGCCAAGATAATCCATCCACCTGACAGGTGTGGCATATCAAGAAGCTGATTAAACAGCATGATCATTACACGGGTGCACCTGTGTTGGGGACAATAATTGGCCACTGTAAAATGTGCAGTTTTGTCACACAACACAATGCCACAGATGTTTTGAGGGAGCGTTAAATTGGCATGCTGACTGCAGGATAGTCCACCAGACGTAGTTTTAGAGAATTTGGCAGTATGTCCAACCGGCCTCACAACCGCAGACCACGTGTAACCACGCCTGCCCAGACCACATGTTTCTTCACCTGCGCGATCATCTGAGACCAGCCATCCGGACAGCTGATTAAACTGAGGAGTATTGTGGTCTGTAATAAAGCCCTTTTGTTGGGGAAAACGTATTCTGTTTGGCTGGGCCAGGCTCTCCAGTGGGTGCACTGGCACCCAAGTGGGTGGGCCTATGCTCTCCCAGGCCCACCAATGGCTGCGCACCTGCCCAGTTATGTGAAATCCATAGATTAGGGCCTAATGAATTTATTTCAACTGACTGATTTCCTCATATGAACTGTAACTCAGTAAAATCGTTGAAAGTGTTGCATGTTGCGTTTATATTTTTAATAACCACGCCTGCGCAGAATTAATTTTACATTAATTGAGCATTGATTTAGACATGTACTTTTCTATATGTGAAACAATGAGTTGAAACAATGCTATTTTTGTAATTTGATCAATACTTGCCCGGTTAATTCTTATTCATGATTTGTTTAGGTGAGAGTGTGAAATCACATTGATATTTAAAACAAAAGGATGATTTATCAGGAGAAATTGAAACACAGATGAAATGCATTATCTTTGATATAAAAACATAAAAACCTCTAACAATACTAACACTACAAATTAAAACATTGCAATTATAGTTACTGTATATTCTATAGTTTCTAAGTTTCTGTTAAGTCATTTTCTCATTATGTGTCACAGTTGGGTGAGAGCATAATATCACCACAATATCTATCTGTAATAATCATCCACAACAGAGTAAAAACAGGTCTAATAAAAATGTCTACTGCCTGTGTTCTGATGGGTTAAGCCTGTGTTCACAGCTATGTCCTCTTGATGAAGGGTTGTACATTGGCTTCTGAGAAGCCCTTCAGCTGTTCTCTGCCAAAACATCCATTATGAGGGAGGACAGCACCATTTCCTGTGCCAGAATAACAACAGCTGTGTACAGATATGTGTCATCTGTTGGCCTCCAAGGGATTGCTTCACAAATATGTACAAAGGGCGTATTCACATTGCATTGAAATATGAATGAATTATTATCCTTGTGAACCATGACAATACTTTCCTCTGTGTACAGTATATATTACTTATTGAGAGTGAGGACATGTGTGATTGTGTTCTGCTGGGAACATGGTTATGTCCCAATATAGGATATGTTGAGTGCCAAATTGTTAAGTTTGCGCAATGCTAGGAAACCTTATGTTCCCATTTGTAAAGAGAACAGCACAGTGTTTCAGGCCATCCAAACGACATGTATCTTATCTACATATCTAGCTTGTCCTAAAAGTTCATTGATATTTTGATATTTTTGGTGATATCCCAAAAAACATTATTACTCTTTTCACATGTAGTTTCAATACCGTACAATCGTCATGATGGGAGAGAGAGTTGGTTTTGGTTGGGCCTCCGATTCAATGCTCAAATTGTGCTTGGTAAGTCCCTGCATCCACTTATTATAAGAAGGAAACTACAAACTCACTAACACACATTCATAGACACAAATACACATACCCACACTCACACACTCATATTATATTGAGAGTCACTATAACACTTTAGCTACAAAGGGGCAGTTCCTAACCACAACAAATTTTCCCTACAGAGGTTTTAGCCTCCAATCCCGTTACTGTTACTCCAGCAGATAATATAATACTACAATGCTTTAACAAAGACTGTACCCAAGCTAGGGCAAACATTGAGCATACCAACATGCAGACAACAAAACAAAAACATAACAATACTCTTTTGGAGTTCAAGTGAAAAAGTGCATTCATATTCACCACATTCAATAGTAATTTCTTCCACATGAACTGTTATTAAAACAGTTTTGCAGTGTTAAGACATTTATGTACTTCACAAGTTTTGCTCTATCTTTAGAATAATTGGATTATTATCGGTTGTAGAATCTTACAGACATAAGAATATTTACAGACTTTTAAAGTGAGGGATTTCGACTAAAAATAAAGCTTGACTAGAACTTCAAGCAAAGACAAGTTGGATATGAACCTACTGCATGGATATGCTTATCCATGTGTTCTTGTCTGGAGGGCCACGCCTCTCTACAAGCAGCTGAGAGAGCAACACATGAGAACCAGAGTGCTGCACATGTAGCTCGTCAGAGTTAGACAATACACGTTCTCAAAACGAGGCTACATTAGGAACACATAAGGTTAACGTACCCCCACCGTCGCACTCCTTTTACACTCCCATAGTCATAGACAAGGTATACCAACTACAAAATAGATACATTTCAAATATTCAATGAAATATACACAGGATGAAAACGTACACCCGGTCACGTTTACAGATAAAATCTTAATTAGTCATTAAACATTATGCGCACCGACATACACAGATAGAATATTATACAGTAATATAAATGTAGTCAATTTAATCATCAACACCATGGCTTTCAACATTGTGATAAAAATACAAATAAAGCAATCCTCTTCATAAAAGAAAGCTAGCTAAAATGGAATCATTTTGACTTCACAGCTAGCTGTAAATCAAACGACGATAAGAGTGACAGGCCAAGTGGGCATTTTACTTTATGAAAGTGGTCATGGTTTTTTTTGGGGGGGGGACATTTTCTTCCTTCCCTTTTATTTCAGATTGTCAAGTGTACTTTTTTTGTTTGTTATGGTAACAACGTACGGTAAAAGCTTTGCTATCTGTGTGATGAAGGTGTGTAAATACTTGTGGGAAAAGGTCTTGGCAGATATTAAACTAACACTGTGTGCTTGTGTGAGTTCTCTCTGGTTTTAATACTTCACTTCTGTAAGAGGGTTGAAATAGTCCGGAAAAAATAACATGAAATCGTGCATATGCTTAATAGCCTACTGAGGCATGGAATCCAATAAATAGTTGGAACATGTCAACCACGCCCTTTGTGTTCAACATAAGATTTGTGGACTACACCTGGGGTGTAATCATTTGCCAAACGAGAGTTGTTATTGGACAAATTCAGGGTGGTCCCGCCCCGTTTCATTTGCTTCTGTTTAAGAAAAGTTTTGCAACAGAATCAGCGTAATGAATACACCCCAGGCAAAGGTGTTCAAGGAGGGGGAAGTGGCAGCAGAGCACTGAGCAGCAGCTACTTGACACACATTTTTTTTTGCACATACGCAGAAATGTCCATATCTTTAAAACCACAAATAAAAATTGAAAACAAAAAAGAATATGATATAAATAAAAGTAATCTCAGACACAATAAGGGCAAAAAAACAACTACTATAAAAGGTAGTCGTATAAACCAAATTTAAAAAATAAGTAAAGGCAAGGCTAAAAAGGTGTGTGCAAAAATAACTAAAAAATCCACTGTTTTTACTACACTCAGATTCTCTTGTAGGCTGTTCCATAGGCTAGGACTGTAATAATTAAAGGAGCTTCACCAAAATGTAAGCTTCAGGGTGAATCTCAATTCTATTTTCTTCTTACATATGTTTTTCTTTCCTCCTTAAAACAGAGAAGATTAGAGTGCAGGAACTTTAGATCTTCTGCTCCAATGTGCTTTGAGAAGAAGATGGGGAGAGAAGATGTGAGGAATTAAAAAATGCAATTGAGATTCACCCTCAGAGTCCCTTAAATGGTTCAGTCATGTAACTCTCATTGAGTCATGTCACTCAAATGGAAGGTACTGTGGCTCCATATGAAACAGCAACCATGGGATTGAGTCCATTCAGGAGACAACACACAAGCCTAATCTCACCAACCAATAGCCTTTTTGATACAATGGTACCGTATGTCCGACACGTCAATCAAACCTAGAAGACAAATAAATCAGTGTGTTGTTTGTGTCTTTAATCATTATGAGATGATTATATGATGCCCCTTCTTGTCATTTGCAGGTCATTGCGTTTGTTTCCCTCTTCTTCATCCTGCTTTCCATCACAGCTTTCTGTCTGGAGACACATGAGAGCTTCCACAAGTTAGAGAAACGCACAGAGCTGGCCATAGATGGGAACCACACCGAAGAGGTGACGTACTATGAGATAGTGACCGAACCTACTCTGACTGTGGTGGAGGGCGTCTGTGTGGTGTGGTTCATATTTGAGTTCCTGGTCCGTTTCACCTGCTGCTCCAACATACTGGTGTTTGTGAAGAACATACTAAACATCATTGACTTTGTGGCCATCCTGCCCTTCTTCCTGGATGTGGGGCTGAGTGGGAAAGCCCTGGGTTTCCTGCGTGTGCTGAACTTTGTGAGGATCCTGAGGATCTTTAAGCTGATGCGCCACATGGTGGGAGTGCGTGTGTTAGTCTACACACTAAAGGCCAGCGTTCAAGAGTTCTGCCTCCTCGCTGTCTTCTTTGGAATTGGAATGCTAATTTTCAGCACCCTGGAATTCTATGCAGAGCGAGTACATGGTGACCCTGAAGACCCAACTGCGCACACCAATTTTAAGAACATCCCCATAGGCTTCTGGTGGGCGGTGGTTACCATGACAACCCTGGGATATGGGGACATGTACCCGGAGACCTGTTCCGGCATGGTAATTGGAGCCCTGTGTGCTCTGGCAGGTATTCTGACCATAGCCATGCCTGTCCCAGTCATAGTCAATAACTTCCGCCTGTACTACTCCCTGGCCATGGCCCAACAAAAGCTCCCAAAGAAGAAGAAGAGGCAACACCTGCCCCTGTCTGGAGCGCTTAGCCAGCCATCCCCAAGAGAGGAGCAGTTAGAATTATGCCTGTTATCAGGGGAGCGGTCTTGTTCAGGTATTTTATAATATTTGTATATTCATATTTGATTATATTAATATCCCTATTTTTGTTGCACCGAAAACAAGATCAACTTTTCTCTCTCTTTCCCTCTAAGAGTGAATCCCGGTGGTAGTCTGGCTATGAGACCCTGGAGGTAAAGACTGGATCCTGATTGTACCATTACACCGGATTGGGGCATTATAGATATGTTATACCATGAATAACATAACATTTTACATTTGAATATATTTTTTGCCCTCAACTAGAAAAAACTGCCATGTTAGTTCTGTGTGTGCAGTTAAGGGCAAGGCATGCTGCTTTGTTTTGAGCCAGCTGCAGCTTTGCTAGGGATTTCTTTGCTGCACTTGACCATATTACCGGACAGTAATCAAGATGGAACAAGATCAGAGCCTGAACAACTAGTACAATTGATTTTAGTGTTAAAAAAACGTTTTATACCAGACATAACCCTCCCCATCTTCACAACAACTTTGTCAACATGACTTGACCATGATAATTGACTACTCCTGTTACCTAGGAGTTCAGCTTCCTCAACTTGCTCAATGGTCAAACCCTTTATGCACAACTCCATTTGTGGTTTAGGTCTTAGAGAATGTTTTGAACCAAATACAATGCTTTTGCTGACATGTAGAGTGTGTAATCATATTCAAGTTTCAGTCAAGTAATTTACACTGAACAAAAATATAAATACAACATATGAAGTGTTGGTCCCATGTTTCATGAGCTGAAATGAAAGAGCCCAGACATTTTCCATGAGCACAAAAAGCTTCTTTCTCTCAGATTTTGTAAGCAAATTTGTTTACAGTACATCCGTGTTAGTGAGCATTTCTCCTTTGCCAAGATAATCCATCCACCTGACAGGTGTGGCATATCAAGAAGCTGATTAAACAGCATGATCATTACACGGGTGCACCTGTGTTGGGGACAATAATTGGCCACTGTAAAATGTGCAGTTTTGTCACACAACACAATGCCACAGATGTTTTGAGGGAGCGTTAAATTGGCATGCTGACTGCAGGATAGTCCACCAGACGTAGTTTTAGAGAATTTGGCAGTATGTCCAACCGGCCTCACAACCGCAGACCACGTGTAACCACGCCTGCCCAGACCACATGTTTCTTCACCTGCGCGATCATCTGAGACCAGCCATCCGGACAGCTGATTAAACTGAGGAGTATTGTGGTCTGTAATAAAGCCCTTTTGTTGGGGAAAACGTATTCTGTTTGGCTGGGCCAGGCTCTCCAGTGGGTGCACTGGCACCCAAGTGGGTGGGCCTATGCTCTCCCAGGCCCACCAATGGCTGCGCACCTGCCCAGTTATGTGAAATCCATAGATTAGGGCCTAATGAATTTATTTCAACTGACTGATTTCCTCATATGAACTGTAACTCAGTAAAATCGTTGAAAGTGTTGCATGTTGCGTTTATATTTTTAATAACCACGCCTGCGCAGAATTAATTTTACATTAATTGAGCATTGATTTAGACATGTACTTTTCTATATGTGAAACAATGAGTTGAAACAATGCTATTTTTGTAATTTGATCAATACTTGCCCGGTTAATTCTTATTCATGATTTGTTTAGGTGAGAGTGTGAAATCACATTGATATTTAAAACAAAAGGATGATTTATCAGGAGAAATTGAAACACAGATGAAATGCATTATCTTTGATATAAAAACATAAAAACCTCTAACAATACTAACACTACAAATTAAAACATTGCAATTATAGTTACTGTATATTCTATAGTTTCTAAGTTTCTGTTAAGTCATTTTCTCATTATGTGTCACAGTTGGGTGAGAGCATAATATCACCACAATATCTATCTGTAATAATCATCCACAACAGAGTAAAAACAGGTCTAATAAAAATGTCTACTGCCTGTGTTCTGATGGGTTAAGCCTGTGTTCACAGCTATGTCCTCTTGATGAAGGGTTGTACATTGGCTTCTGAGAAGCCCTTCAGCTGTTCTCTGCCAAAACATCCATTATGAGGGAGGACAGCACCATTTCCTGTGCCAGAATAACAACAGCTGTGTACAGATATGTATCATCTGTTGGCCTCCAAGGGATTGCTTCACAAATATGTACAAAGGGCGTATTCACATTGCATTGAAATATGAATGAATTATTATCCTTGTGAACCATGACAATACTTTCCTCTGTGTACAGTATATATTACTTATTGAGAGTGAGGACATGTGTGATTGTGTTCTGCTGGGAACATGGTTATGTCCCAATATAGGATATGTTGAGTGCCAAATTGTTAAGTTTGCGCAATGCTAGGAAACCTTATGTTCCCATTTGTAAAGAGAACAGCACAGTGTTTCAGGCCATCCAAACGACATGTATCTTATCTACATATCTAGCTTGTCCTAAAAGTTCATTGATATTTTGATATTTTTGGTGATATCCCAAAAAACATTATTACTCTTTTCACATGTAGTTTCAATACCGTACAATCGTCATGATGGGAGAGAGAGTTGGTTTTGGTTGGGCCTCCGATTCAATGCTCAAATTGTGCTTGGTAAGTCCCTGCATCCACTTATTATAAGAAGGAAACTACAAACTCACTAACACACATTCATAGACACAAATACACATACCCACACTCACACACTCATATTATATTGAGAGTCACTATAACACTTTAGCTACAAAGGGGCAGTTCCTAACCACAACAAATTTTCCCTACAGAGGTTTTAGCCTCCAATCCCGTTACTGTTACTCCAGCAGATAATATAATACTACAATGCTTTAACAAAGACTGTACCCAAGCTAGGGCAAACATTGAGCATACCAACATGCAGACAACAAAACAAAAACATAACAATACTCTTTTGGAGTTCAAGTGAAAAAGTGCATTCATATTCACCACATTCAATAGTAATTTCTTCCACATGAACTGTTATTAAAACAGTTTTGCAGTGTTAAGACATTTATGTACTTCACAAGTTTTGCTCTATCTTTAGAATAATTGGATTATTATCGGTTGTAGAATCTTACAGACATAAGAATATTTACAGACTTTTAAAGTGAGGGATTTCGACTAAAAATAAAGCTTGACTAGAACTTCAAGCAAAGACAAGTTGGATATGAACCTACTGCATGGATATGCTTATCCATGTGTTCTTGTCTGGAGGGCCACGCCTCTCTACAAGCAGCTGAGAGAGCAACACATGAGAACCAGAGTGCTGCACATGTAGCTCGTCAGAGTTAGACAATACACGTTCTCAAAACGAGGCTACATTAGGAACACATAAGGTTAACGTACCCCCACCGTCGCACTCCTTTTACACTCCCATAGTCATAGACAAGGTATACCAACTACAAAATAGATACATTTCAAATATTCAATGAAATATACACAGGATGAAAACGTACACCCGGTCACGTTTACAGATAAAATCTTAATTAGTCATTAAACATTATGCGCACCGACATACACAGATAGAATATTATACAGTAATATAAATGTAGTCAATTTAATCATCAACACCATGGCTTTCAACATTGTGATAAAAATACAAATAAAGCAATCCTCTTCATAAAAGAAAGCTAGCTAAAATGGAATCATTTTGACTTCACAGCTAGCTGTAAATCAAACGACGATAAGAGTGACAGGCCAAGTGGGCATTTTACTTTATGAAAGTGGTCATGTTTTTTTTGGGGGGGGGACATTTTCTTCCTTCCCTTTTATTTCAGATTGTCAAGTGTACTTTTTTTGTTTGTTATGGTAACAACGTACGGTAAAAGCTTTGCTATCTGTGTGATGAAGGTGTGTAAATACTTGTGGGAAAAGGTCTTGGCAGATATTAAACTAACACTGTGTGCTTGTGTGAGTTCTCTCTGGTTTTAATACTTCACTTCTGTAAGAGGGTTGAAATAGTCCAACGGAGAACTGTGCTCTTGGTTAAATTAAGACACACTTTCATACTAAGCATGAAGCACTGCTATTCTGCACATGAGTGTCAGTAAATAGAGATTTGAGGATCAACCATTGGAAGGTTTATGTTCCTCAGTAAAAATGGAGATTGCTTTACAATCAGACTTTGATCAGATTTGGTCAAAGCTCCTTAATCATAACATCTGCTGTAATACATTCCAATTTGTGCCTATAAATACTACAATCTTTCTTGTGCTGATGAATTATTTGTAACAAGGTTATGTCAATACATTTTTATATGCTTGGTAGTAATTTATTGCAAAAATGTCTCATATGAGATCATCAAAAAGTTTTGTGCCTGGGAGGGACTCCTTTTGTACTCTTCATCTGTGCTATTTGTAATGACTGGACAAGTCCTCTTTCATCTTCTACATCAACAGCAGCACATTATACAGTGCGTTTTGTGGTGGTTCATTTCTGTATTACCAAATGAGGAGAGAGACAAACTTCATACACCAGTCAGAGTTATACTTAAACTACATCTTTAATAATAAGAGCTTTGCAATAGCACTGACTTTCAACGATTCATTGAGAGTGACAGCACAATGGCTACTGAGATCTTTTATAGCAACATAACAGTCGACATAACAGACCACAGATATTAGGAACAGTTCACAAAGGTAGACTTTATAATGAGAAAGGAGTATCCCGTAGCAAGATAGCGTTCACTATAAATTATCCTTCAGTTTGGTCCTTAAGACGAGGTTCTAATCTCGTTCCTGGTACTTCATAGCACAAAAACTACCAGCTTGGTAGCAGCTGTTGGCGGACAAGGAGTTGGGGTTCTCTAGGGGTTTGGTGCCTTGGGGGACTAGGTAGGCTTGGGACGGGGGCTTGGGCGAAGGTGTCTCTCTTGGGTTCTTGCCCAGGATGAAGTGCGTCTCGTCCACCTCCTCCAGGTTGGAGATGTCCTTCATCATGCTCTTGCGGTAGGAGACGGACAGCTTGTTGGAGCCATCAGACATCAGGTTGAAGTGGCGGGCGATAAAGACGATGGTGAGAGGAAGCATGGCCACCACGATGAGGGAGAAGCACATGGCAAATGCCCAGGGAGGGTAGCTCTGGAAACGCTCCTGAGCCTATAGAGAGAGAAACAAACTGCAAACTCTGTAACAATGCTAGTACACAAAATGTCAAGTGTCTATATGAAACTTTTGACTGTTTTCCAACAGGTTGACTGACCAGTTCCTCCACCCATACATTGTACCCTGGTGGGCTGATGGCCATCTCAATGAGAGTAGCCATAATGAGAACGATGAGACAACAAGGGGAGACGTACTTCCACATGTAGAAATAGAAGGCATGGGGCCGGAAACCCAACATATCCTCCAGGTCCTGCATAACCCTGACACACACATACAGGTAGGTTTAAAATAGGTCCAGCCAAATACCTCAGTTTACAGTATTCACATGTTCCTTGACTCTTTCTCAATCTTCACCCTCTTATCCAACTTTCCTCATTTTGCCCTGGAGAATAAGAATGAATCCATACTTGCACAATCATTTTTGGTCAGTCTGAGAGAAACACATTTGTGTTTCGTAATTCAATCTCCCAGTTCAATCCAGTGTCGACCAGGGCAGGCGCTGTACCACACATCTAACTCGATCAGCTGATGTTTTTAGTTTCCTTACGAGGTCATTCATGACTCAGCTGAAGATACTCCAGATTAAAGTCCTCTGAGGCTCTATTAGATTAGAAGTGGTGATAATAAAATCACTCAGCGCCTCTCTTCTCTTTTCCTCTCCTCTTCTCTTTTCCTCTCCTCTCTTCTCTTTTCCTCTCCTCTTCTCTTTTCCTCTCCTCTCTTCTCTTTTCCTCTCCTCTCTTCTCTTTTCCTCTCCTCTTCTCTTTTCCTCTCCTCTTCTCTTTTCCTCTCCTCTCTTTTCCTCTCCTCTCTTTTCCTCTCTTCTCCTCTCCTTTCCTCTCCTCTGCCCCTCACCTGTCTCAGCAGTATGAGACAGTCAGCCACCAGTGAGCATGGTTCTTACGCTGAGAGACAGAGGCATAAGGCATGGTTTAGCAAGTCATCATGGTATTGTGTAATCATACAGTACTTCATACAAATGCTAGTATTGTATGTGATTCCCCATAGGTTTAATTGTACATCACTGTTAACTAATGCTGGTTTACTACACCATGCCAGGTAACCTCTGACACTACAGTATAGTGGTATATGAATTTTTCCTCAGTGGCATTACAGGTTGTCTATAGCATTGTCTTTAATCCTGTGTTAAAAAGTGACCTCTCGCCATGGTCGTAGTGAATGGTAGACCCCATCATTCATGCAGGTATGTGAGACCCCAGGACCACACTGCTTTGCACCAACTCTGGCCTGTACCCGTGGTTACATGTCTGCACTAACCACATCAGATAGACTGTGGTTCACATTGGCACCGACAGGGTCAAATCACCTAAAGAACACAGAGACCAAGGTCATTCAGACCTACTGTAGCTTTCACTTTTAATACAGTTTGGTGCTTCTGGAGCGACATGTAGGAGAGAAGGGAGATGCAAGAGATAAGGGAGGAGGGAGAGAGAGAGAGGGGCGCAGATCGACAGAGTTACTGCATATAACATTGAATGCCGTCATTCATAGAGAGAGGAAGTAAGAGAGGATAAAAGTATAATTATGGAGGAGGCCATCTTTATTTCCTCTGCTGAACATCGCCATCTACCTGACATAAATAGAGACTGATACACTTAGTTGAGCAGGCCATTTCTGTGCGTGCATGCATGTGTGTCCATGTGTGTGTATTTGTGCAGTACATCTGCAAGACTGCTTTTTCCAGACTTAAATCCATGTATCATTTCCCCAAGGTTTAACTATAAAAGGTGAAAATATGAGTACAGATACATTTAAAGAGTCCTGAATGAGTGCTCACACTGTGCATACCAAGTAAAAGAATGACCTTGTTTACCCAGGCTGGTCTCATAGACTAAACATAGTAAATGAAAACCCAAATAAGACAGAAGGTTACTTAAGGCGAAAATGAAAGGAGGTTTGCAACTACTAAGTACTTTTTAACTACTTTGCAACTGCTTATTATGTTAGCTAACCCTAACCCTATATCCTAACTCTTAGCCTTAAACCTAACCTTAACCCCTAGCCTAGCTAATGTTAGCCACCTAGCTAACATTAGCACCTAGCCATCTAGCTAACGTTAGTCACAACAAATTGAAAGTCATAACATACCATATGTATTGCAAATTCGTAACATATTGTACAAATCTCAATTCGTAACATATCATACTTACTGTAATTTGTAACATATCATATGAAATGGATGATGGACATCCACAAATGAATACATACCATACAAGACGTAACATATCATGCTAATTTCAGTGTCCCGTCATTTTCATTTGCTATGTTACGTCTACCCCTGACTCCAGGTTGGTTTACCTTACTCATGTCAGTCTGGGAGAGCCAATCCAATTTCTCTCTGCTCTCTATCCTTCGCCCCCTATCTCATACCTCCCTCCCCTTTCTCTCCCTCTCTTTCATCTTCTCTGACCTCCCTCCCTTTTCACCAACACTCTTCTCACCCTCCCTCTCTCTATCCCTCCCTCCCCCTCACTGACCACCCCCCTCCCCCTCACCCCTGTGCAGTCGTGGAGCCTGAGTGTGAGAAAAGCTTGGCCACCACCTACTTCTGGTACCGCCAGACCCTGAACACCACCAGCACCATCGCAGACAGCGATGCCAGGACAGCGGAGTCAATCACCACCTTCCGGAGACACCTGAAACCCCACCTCTTTAAGGAATACCTGGGATAGGATAAAGTAATCCTTCTAACCCCCCCCCTTAAAAGATTTAGATGCACTATTGTAAAGTGGTTGTTCCACTGGATATCATAAGGTGAATGCACCAATTTGTAAGTCGCTCTGGATAAGAGCGTCTGCTAAATGACTTAAATGTAAATGTAAATGTAAGCGGGAGCCTGAACGTCAAGATGACCCTGTCTCTGCTGGTGGCCTGGATCATCGTCTGCCTGGCTGTCATCAGAGGTAGGGAGCGCTGTGGGGAGAAGTGGAGGGTTTGTGGGGGAGAGGGGCAGGTGGGATGGGGGAGAGGGGCAAGGGGTGTGGGGGAGAAGAGCACTGGGTGTGGGAAGAGGGGCAGGGGGCGTCGGAAAGAGGGGCAGAGGACAAGGGGGAGAGGGGCGTGGGGGAGAGGGGCAGGGTGCGTGGGGAGAGGGGCTGGGGGCATGGGGGAGAGTCAAAAGAGTGTAGGAAAGATATATGACAGGTCCATACTTTTAAAGAACATGACATGAAAAAAAAAATGCTCTGGAATATTAGCCTACTGAACTGGAGTCCTACTGAACTGGAGTCCGACTGAACTGGAGTCCGACTGAACTGGAGTCCGACTGAACTGGAGTCCGACTGAACTGGTGTCCGACTGAACTGGTGTCCGACTGAACTGGAGTCCGACTGAACTGGAGTCCGACTGAACGGGAGTCCGACTGAACTGGAGTCCGACTGAACGGGAGTCCTACTGAACGGGAGTCCGACTGAACGGGAGTCCGACTGAACGGGAGTCCGACTGAACGGGAGTCCTACTGAACGGGAGTCCGACTGAACTGGAGTCCTACTGAACTGGAGTCCGACTGAACTGGTGTCCTACTGAACTGGAGTCCGACTGAACTGGAGTCCTACTGAACTGGAGTCCGACTGAACTGGAGTCCGACTGAACTGGAGTCCGACTGAACGGGAGTCCGACTGAACTGGTGTCCTACTGAACTGGAGTCCGACTGAACGGGAGTCCGACTGAACGGGAGTCCGACTGAACTGGAGTCCGACTGAACTGGTGTCCTACTGAACTGGAGTCCTACTGAACTGGAGTCCGACTGAACTGGAGTCCGACTGAACTGGTGTCCTACTGAACTGGAGTCCGACTGAACGGGAGTCCGACTGAACGGGAGTCCGACTGAACGGGAGTCCGACTGAACTGGAGTCCTACTGAAATGGGAGTCCTACTGAACTGGTGTCCTACTGAACTGGTGTCCTGCCTTCCTCTGGCATGGATGGTGTAGTTGAGAGTCCAGCACCCAAATCTACACATAGAAAACCTAAACTAGACAGAATGCAGAAATACAACCTAGAACATACTAACCTAGAACATACACCCAAAACCCAGGAACACATAAATCAAACACCCCTCTACAACACACACAAAGCCCCCACCATACAAAACAAACATCCCTCTGCCACGTCCTGCCCAAAATACTAAACAACTACTCCCTCTGCTGGTCAGGACGTGACAGTACCCCCCCCCCCTAAAGGTGCAGACCCCGGATGCACCTCATAAAAAAAATATTTTAAAAAACAACAAAAAAATCCCCCTAAACTAAAGGGAGGGAAGGGAGGGTGGCTGCCGTCACCGACGGCACTTGTGCTACACCCCCCCTCCCCAACCCACCTATACAGGTGGTTCTGGCTCCGGCCTACTGTCCTCCAGAATGCCGACAGACTTGCTCAGTTTCGGGCCGTAGGCAGACTCCCCTCGTTCCGGATCGTAGGCAGACCTCTTCCGTTCCACACTGTAGGCAGACTCATTTGAAACACAGTTACTCATATTTAGTTCCGGATCGTCAATAGACTTACTCAGTTCCGGGATGCTGATAGACTCCCTTGGTTCCAGGTCGCAGGCAGACTCACCCGGTTCCAGGTCGCAGGCAGTCTCCCTCGGTTCCGGGTCGCAGGCAGTCTCCCTCGGTTCCGGATCGCAGGCAGTCTCCCTCGGTTCCGGATCGCAGGCAGTCTCCCTCAGTTCCGGACTAGACACTGTTGCCGGATACTCTGGACTGCACACGGGTGCCGGATACTCTGGACTGCACACTGGTGCCGGATACTCTGGACTGCACACTGGTGCCGGATACTCTGGACTGCACACTGGTGCCGGATACTCTGGACTGCACACTATTGCCGGATACTCTGGACTGCACACTATTGCTGGATACTCTGGACTGCACACTATTGCCGAACTCTCGAGGATGGGCTGACGCACTGGAAGCCTGGTGCGTGGTACTGGTACTGGATGTGCCAGTCTGGGGACACGCACCTCAGGGCTAGTGCGGGGAGCGGGAACAGGCCAAGTCGGACTGGGTTGACGCACTAGAAGCCTGATGCGTGGTGCTGGTACTGGAGGTATCAGCCTGGGAACACGCACCTCAGGGCTAGTGTGGGGAGCGGGAACAGGCCGAGTCGGACTGGGTTGACGCACTGGAAGCCTGATGCGTGGTGCTGGTACTGGAGGTATCAGCCTGGGAACACGCACCTCAGGGATAGTGCGGGAAGCCTGATGCGTGGTGCTGGCTCAATTGGTAGAGCATGGTGTGTGCAACACCAGGGTTGTGGGTTCGATTCCCACGGGGGGCCAGTACAAAAAAAAAATCCATGAAATGTATGTATTCACTACTGTAAGTCGCTCTGGATAAGAGCGTCTGCTAAATGATTTAAATGTAAATGTAAATCAGCCTGGGAACACGCACCTCAGGGCTAGTGCGGGGAGTGGGAACAGGACATACCGGACTGGGCTGCGGCGCTGAAAGCCAGGTGCGTGGTGCTGGTACTGGACGTGCCAGACTAGGGGTTCGCACTTCAGGGCTAGTGCGGGGAGCGGGAACAGGAAGAGTTGGACTGAGTTGGACTGGGCTGACAAACTGGAGACCTGGTGCGTGGTGCTGGTACTATCTTCACCAGACAGCTAGCACGCACCTCAGGACTAGTATAAAAACGCTAACTCAGGTGATATCATTAGGACACGCTCTGTAGGGCGAATGTCGTGCCTAATACACCAACACAGTAGCTCTCTAATCCTTTTCTCCTCCAATTTTCCAATCAACTCCTTTAAAGTCTCTGTTTCTTTCACCTCCAATTTTACCCCGACTAGCTCTGGTTCCATCCTCGGCTCCGCCGATCTGTCCGTGTGCCCCCCCCCAAAAAATTATTGGGGCTGCCTCTCCGGTTTCCTCGCCAGTCACATACCCCGGTAGCGTTCCCAGTCCTCACCAGACTTCCTCCATGGGCCCTCTCCAGCCAGAATCTGCTCCCACGTCCATTTCTCCCGCCAGTCCATATCGAATTCCCCTTGCTCTTTACTCCGCTGCTTGGTCCATTTGTGGTGGGAGATTCTGTAACGGTTGTCGTCGGGAATGGAGGACCAAAACGCAGCAGGAATGTGGATGCTCATCTTGTATTTTATTTTTAAACCAAGAAAACACCAAAATAACAAAATGAAGACCGAACAACAAAACAGTCTTGTCAGGCTCACACATGCAAAACAAGAAAAAATCTCCCACAAACACTACACCAAACAATTACCCATATATAGGACTCTCAATCAGAGGCAACGAGAAACACCTGCCTCCAATTGAGAGTCCAGCACCCAAACCTAAACATAGAAAACCTAAACTAGACAGAATGCAGAAATACAACCTAGAACATACTAACCTAGAACATACACCCCAAACCCAGGAACACATAAATCAAACACCCCTCTACAACACACACAAAACCCCCACCATACAAAACAAACATCCCTCTGCCACGTCCTGCCCAAAATACTAAACAACTACTCCCTCTGCTGGTCAGGACGTGGCAGCTGTGCTCAGCCTGAGGGATAATGTTTGCTTTATAAATGTTGTTTTATGTTTTAAATATAGAAAAACATGCCAGAATGCTAACATAATTAGCCATGGAGCATTTAATAGTGCTATTAAAGAAAACAAAAAGAAGTTTGGACATATGTATTACATATTGAAAAATCTAATGTTAGAATTAAACAATCAAGGCCTTTAACAATTGTTGGACAATAATTATAAAAAATAAATGCTTTTTATGGTGTCTGACGGAGTTGACATAAGTCCATTTTAAGGTATTGTTTTTTCTCTTTATTCAACCCACCCGCCACCCTTCCACCAACCAAAGTGAACCGGGTGTTTTATATAGCTTCTGTCCTTGATTACACAGGGCCTACATTCTCCTGTAGGATATTCTCTGTTGAACCCAGAAGAGTGATAGCTTCTTAAATACTGCTGTATAAATCAAGAACTAAGAATAGCAAAATAGCAAACATGACTGACATAAACAGCTGAGGACAACTTAGATAGAGGTCAGGACATCAAACATCTGATTTTGTCTGACTTTGCTATACTATCTCACATTGTGCAACTGGTGAGTGGAAATAACCCTCAATGATCTTCTTTGAGCTATTCTGTGAGCCATATTGTGTGTGTGTTTGTCATTCATGAAGGCTATGTCCAGATTTATATTGTATGGTTGCTAGGATACATTTAGTAATACTCCCTTGTGTTCTGCACAAAACTGATGCCATCCATACCTCAAAGACACATGCATCGCCAATGACGTAGAAACCATCTCTATAGTGGAGGAGGGCGGGAGGATTTGAAGATTTGCTATAGAAATACACAGTCTTCTGCTAATCAATAAAATGACAAGAAAACAAACTCTGATCCTCTCCTCCCTGTTGGTCTGGGAATGAGCTACACTGCCGTAGTATTATTATTGGATTGGTGTGTGTCTTCACATATTGGCTCCTGTCTCATAATGCCTTGGGTTCTTGTTTGACTGTGTATGATCAGATTTGATAACCCAGTTCAAAGTGTACTAACAGAAATTATTGTTTTGAAGAAAAAAATATCTCTTGAATCAATCTTAAGTATTACATTTTGCATTAGAAACGTCATTATATTTGTTTATTGATTTTGTTACCTTATATTGCACATTCAAAATAATACATGTTAAATAAAGGAATACCATGATATAGACTGATATGATGAGAGACAAATAGGCCTGCTATTGAGATTGGAAAGACATGTGGATTTACATTATGTGTAGTAAGATCTATCTATTTTCAACATCAGATTTGCAACTTTTCTGTTTACACTATCCTTACTTTAACCTTGGATGTGATGTGGCCAAAGCCACATTCCTGTTTCATGTGAGTGTTTGCACCTGTTAGCATACTGTAAATACCATAGTATAATGACAAACAAAATAAGGATAGAAATTCAAACTATACAGGAGCTTCTAATCTAAACCATATTGCACATTATGTTGCACACTTGATTACGATTCACAAATGTGTGGATATTTTAAAAGCCTTTCATTTTCAATTTGGCTAACACTGCAAAAATGCTGTTTACTGATATTTTAAGGTAATTCTTGCAGGGACATGTAGTGTGGGAGAGCCATTGTCTTTACACTATAACACTTAGAGGGGGTAAGTGGTGTATATGTCTCCCACACTACTTCCGGGAGGTAGTATTTGAAACTAGATCTGTCTCTTTACACTACAAAAGTATCTTTCCCGGGACTAGTACGTCTTGTCAAAGTAGTGTATGAAAGAGAGAGAGAGAGAGAGAGAGAGAGAGAGAGAGAGAGACAGACGTTAAGAATCCACAGTATTAGCGTCTGTCAGTCCAACACCTTAGCCATTACAACAAGTTCAAAGCTCTTGCTGAGATTTCTGGTGTTGAATGCCTACTAAGGAAGGACTCTGACAATGTAGAAAATTCGGGAAGTAGCCTGCCCGAGACTCAAACCCTCACCTTTGATCCTAAGTTAAGCACCCTCACTGTTTCACCCTATTCACTGTAATGCACTTTACCAAGGCTAGGGGCCTTGGTAAACATCCTGTCCTTGTCAAGAGCTCAACCAGGTCTCATACCTTTGTGTCTGTCAGTCCACCACCTTAAGCATAACACCAAGAGGTCAGAACCTCTTGAAGAGGCTATATGAGTCGTTCCATGTCCTTTCAGCAATCCATGACACCCACCATCACAGATTGTTCTAAAATACTTTCTGTAGTTAGAAACAGATACAATTAGTATTCCTGCAACATTATTTTGTTGAAATGTAATTTGATCTCTGAGAAATTAAGCTAAATGATTGCACCCAAATTGGCCCTTTTTATTTATAGAATTCACATAACATTCAATAAATATAGTATCCCAAATCCGAATTGGACCAAACTTCTTCAGATGGACAAACTGAACATCTTGATGGCGGACTGGCTTGAATTGTGAGGATGACCAAAAAATGGATTTAATCATGAGCAAAAGCTATTGGTTTTCTACCCAAAGTTGCAAAAATGTTGTGATCCATTTAATAAACACAAGATACCAGCAAAACGTATAAAATGGTGTGGTAGTAGCAGGAACAGCGGCATCTAGTGAGCAAAACATGGTACTTTCAAACTCATTCATGGTAAATAATGCAAGCAACTTCAATGTCTAATTTCGCTGAATAGGGGTAAAAAAAAACATAACCAGATTTACAGAGAATACATTACAAAGGATAAAGAAGCAATGCTCCCAAGCCACAGCTCCATACTACTTGTCAGATATAGATAACTGATACTGTATATTGATTTTTGGGGTGGGATTGGCGTGGGGTGTGGTGTGTCCATCGGTGGCTTTTGCTAATTTTATGGATTCCTCATTTTTTACTAGTTGTTAGAAATTATGGTCCAAATTGGATGTTTGGTACTATATGTATTGAAGATTATATGAATCCCTTACATTAAAATGGCCAATTTGGGTGCAATCAATTAGCTTAATTTCTTAGAGATCAAATTATATTTCAACAAAAGAATGTTTCAGGAATGCTAATCTCATCCGTTTCTAACTACAGAAAGGATGTCAGCACATATAGCCTACAAGTAAGTTTACATATTGTAGAGGATATATGTGTGTGTGTGTGGATGTGTGTGTTGCTTGTTGGAGGATGGGGGTCAATATACAAAGGCCACTTTCTGGGGGATTCTAAACAATAAAAATACCACTACATTTTCTTCCAAAGCATGGATGTTTTCATTCTATTAACATGCCCCTTTAACATGTAGAAAGTTCACTCACAACACATACAACTCCACAATCTGAAATATTGATGTGGAGACTTGGAGGTTGTGGTCGTAAAACAAAGCCCAAGCGACAGCCAAGTACAGACAGAAAGGCGCTCTAAAAGGTGGGCAGTCTGATCAGGGCTCTTAACATCTGACATTCCTCACGTCTACGACAATAGAACGGGACTGAACATCTGCCCATCAGTTATTCTGTCTACTTGTCTTTGACTGTCTTCTTAGCATTTTAAATAATAAACACACTATTAAAAGATCATGTTAAATATACTAAACATATTATTCTTCCATTGAGTGAGAAATTATATTACAATTAATGGCCAGGTGATTGTAAATATAGCACTCAAGGTCACACAGTGAATCATCCGGGACAACTTTCACCCCATTTTATGAACATGATAGTTTTCTCAAGTGTCACTAAAAATCACTCCTTAAAATCACTCCAACAATTGCTCCTTTTTTGTTTCTTCCATAGTTTAATATTGCAAAGCAGTCACTATTGAACAGCTCTGATATACAGCTATATACAAATATTTATATATATATATAATTACAAGGTGAGAAACAAGCCAAGTGATGTACGAAGGGTAAATATCGAAAGATGCATGTCGTCCGTAACCTGGCGAGAGTATCAACATGTCAAATCAATAACGCATTACTCACCTTTGATATTTCGAAGAAATAACTGATATATGCAGTGTTTACAATGTCTAAAGCTGAATGACAAGTTATGCTAACATCCCCAGAACAGGTATGGTCCTAGTCGGCTACCCAGTGTATTAGCGTGCGAGGATGAGAGAGACTGAATAACGCGCCATTTTGCCTGACAATTGACTTTCGGGGTGACGAGCCGCGAGCGCATAGTGACGCAAAGTGTCCATCACCACATTGCCAAATTATCACCATGCTATTATTAGTAATCGAATAACCCTGATGTTTAACATTGAGAACATAACTCTGTCGGTAATTTGGGGAAAACAGGGAAATGAATGCCACGTGGTCTAAGGTGTATTTTTTATGTATTTATCTGGAGTAATGATTAATGTATTTTTCGCCCTCTAAAATGTAGGAAATAGAATGTAAAGATATAAATTGGTATGTTGGGTCTGATGTATATGTTAGCATCAATTACTGCCATGCATCTTTTTGAATTATACAATTCATGTCAATTGCTCAATTCATAACAAATAGCATTGCCAGCACCTATGGAAACAAACTGATAACAAAATACACTGATTAATTGTATAATTATGACCAGTTTAAAATGTATGTAGGCTATGATAAATGTTGATACTAGTCTATATTCAGAAGCAACAGTAATAGGCAGCTATTAATCACATAGGAGGACTATGTTTGGTTCTTTGTTAATCCGTTTTCGATGTTTATGAAAACAAATTCCAGATATGCTCAATTTATGTGAAGAATGGGGGTCAATGTTTATTGACTTCTCCATGACTCCAGCCAGCCTACTCACAGGGGACCATAAATCACCCGCCATCCAGCAGATTATTTTTTAATACCACCTGGGTAGAGGAGGTACATAGTGCAACAGGGACATTTTTCATTCTGGCCCAATATATTTATTTTGTCCTTCCCTTTCCACATGACTGCTTGTTTGATCATCTTTATTATTCACATCAGTTATGCCTCTTTATCACAGTGTTTTCATCTGCTAGTTTTCTGGGTATCCTAACAGTATCTTCATTTATAATCTTAATGGAATTTACTTCATGGTTGTAAAAGTGACTTATAGATGTTAATAGTCCACACATGTTATGCAGAGAAACACAACCTTTGTAGAAAGCACACTATATCTTAAAAATCGAAATGTCTAGGCCTGCGCAGGATACCTAGAGGCACAATGAAGTCTGGTGGCATGGGCTTTGGACTCCAGTGCAATGTGGTAGTATGTATTCAGTGTATATTACACTAAGTGTGCAAAACATTACGAATACCTTCCTAATATTGAGTTGCACCCCCTTTTGCCCTCAGAACAGCCTCAATTTGTCGGATCATTGATTCCCGCATTTGTCAAGTTGGCTGGATATCCTTTGGGTGGTGGACCATTCTGCCTGGCACCTACTACCATACCCCGTTCAAAGGCACTTTAATCTTTTGTCTTGCCCATTCACCCTCTCAATGGCACATATACACAGTCCATGCCTCAATTGTCTCAAGGCTGAAAAATCCTTCTTTAACCTGTCTCCTCCCCTTCATCTACACTGACTGAAGTGGATTTAACAAGTGACATCAATAAGGGATCATAGCTTTCATCTGGATTCACCTATGTCATGGAAAGAGCAGGTGTCCTTAATGTTTTGTGCACAGCGTATATTTCAATATCTGACCTGGCTCCATGAGACACTTTTCCAGAGATTGATTTTGGGATCAGTTGCCACAACAAGCTCAAGATCATAAGACAGACATTGTCCCGACTGCACCCTGTCTCTCTTCTGCAAGTCATTCCTCTTAATCACTTTAATTTCGTAAACCTCTGTAAAAACGCTGCAAAACAAACACACCTAAATGCCACTGAATCCTGATTGAATGCCTGGATGTCATGCTGGACTACTTTGAACCTTGTAGTCTTTCTGTCTTCACAGTCTTTACAGTCACCTCTCTCACAAATTAAATGGGAGTCAGATTAAGTTCTCTTATAACCATGGGTGGTGGGAGATAAATCACAAAACCAACACCCTTGATCCTGAACTTGAACCTGTGATAAATAATGTTGGTTTTCCTCTTTGGTTGGTATTAAATTCCAGATAGCATAATCTCCCCCTCAAGATACAGGTCTCCCAAGAGACCACAAACGTATGATATAATATGGTAAGATATTATAACTTGGTTATAATGGCGTTATAATTGTTATAATGGTGTTATAACTATGTCATAACTTGTTATTTACCCCGTGAATGACTCGGCACTGAGTGGTGGATGAGAGACCAGGCATTTACTGCCCTGATGGGTATTCTGCTGTGCATATCCTTAAGCAATTATCGTAGCCTATATTGTCATTAGTATGTATCCAGCTGGGTAAATGTATGTTCATAGCCTTCAGCTGTGTAAAGTTGCTTTGGGTAAAGCAGTTTGCAAAGTAATAACATATGGATACTCCCTCCTCTCCATGCCTCATCCTCTCTCATCTCCTCCCTCTCTCTACCATCCTTGCCTCTCTTCTCCCTTCTCCCCTTCCCCTGGAGTGGTTGTATGGGTGTGTACGGTGGATGGGAGGTGTGTTTGCCACCTGCACTTTTGTGAATCCCCAATCGAAGCCGATATCTACCTCCTCCGACCAATGTTCTCACCTCTCGCATGCAGCTGACACCCCCTGCTTTTGGGGACGCCGGTTCCCATAGCAACCCCAGAGGCCAAGAAAAAGAGCAGCCAAACATTGTGGCAGAGCCAAGCTATAGCATCCCATGGTGCACTGCGGTTGTAGGTGTCACTGTTTTGTGGGACACTCATTCTTCATCGAGAATCTGGTCTAGTTACCTTCCCATGGTCCAAACCAGTCACCAGTGTTCATGTAACACCCCAAAATTAGGTTTCATTCAGGCATGAGAATTAATAATTGATCACAACTGCCTTCAGAACCATAGTTATAACACAGAGCTTCAGAACCAGTGCCTGCACAAAACCCAGCAACATTTCCCCACTCCCGGGAATAAAAATAAAGGGCAGAATTTTCCAGTCTGAATGGTCTGCACCTGAATTTAGCAATTAGCCCACCTAATCTGAGATTTCAATGTCATTTTCTTCATCCGGCCAGTTAGATAATGTTAGTGAACATTAGGTTTGTCACGTCCTGACCAGTAAAGGGGTTATTTGTTATTATAGTTTGGTCAGGACGTGGCAGGGGGTATTTTGTTTTATATGGTTCGGGGTGTGTGTGTATGTAGAGGGGTGTTTGGTTTATGTATTCCGGGGTTTTGTCATTGTTCTATGTTAGTGTATTTCTATGTTCTGTCTAGTCATTTCTATTTCTATGTTTAGGTAATTGGGGTTGGGGCTTTCAATTGGAGGCAGCTGTCTATTGTTGCCTCTGATTGAAGGTCCTATAAATAGGAATGTGTTTGTCATGGGATTTGTGGGAGGTTGTTCTTTGCATAGCTGTGTGCAAGACTGTTTGTCGTCCATTTGTGGTTATTGTTTTGTTATTAAGTGTTCTACTAAAGTTAATATGAGCACTCAACCCGCTGCGCCTTGGTCCATCCACTACGACGACCGTTACAAGGTTGTATTTTGGTTGAGGTGATTCCTGTGTCAGCTGCCAGTTGGGCCTGTCGGCACAGCTGTGTTTCTGCACTCTCTGGTTAGCAAATGACCCACCGGCCCATATGATTTAGAGCTGCTTGAGTACCAGCATTAGTGGCCTATGTTCTCATTTCCAGTAATTCCTGCAATTCCTTTCACTGAACCTAGCTTTTCTTCAATATATCATTGTCTATCTGTGTAATGTTTTTAGTCATTCTCTCCTGTCTTTTTCTTCAGATCATGCCCTTTTCTTCCCTGTTTCACTCTCCCTCTATTCCATTTTATCTCTCATTCACATCATCCCACCGTCATTACCTACAGTATTTCTCCACTATATTAGAATGGCTCGTCTTATTATGGAACACAAAATACCTCTCTCTCCTCTCTATTTCTCCTGTATTATTTTTATTAAAAGCCTCTCCTTAGCTGACGTCAGAGCATCAGTCCTGGGACTCAGCCCCACACGTTTCCACCCCTCTCCTGACACAACCTTTCACCTTCACTTGTCTGGACCCTCACAGGTCATTTTTCTTTTCAATCAGAAGTGCTCTGGTCCACTACCAGCTCAGTTTTTCCCCTTTTGTGCTCCTCCTCACACACTTCCTCTCACGTGCGCTCACACATTCTACATCTGCGCCACCACATCCCTCCAGTACTTTTCCTTCACTCCAGTCTCATTTATATTCTGCCCTCCCTCCCTATTTCCTTGTGTTGCGTTGTCTGGGTCACTCTCGGCTCCCAACAATAAAAGCTGCAGCAATGCAAAACCTTTGAAATATATACTGCTCAAAAAAATAAAGGGAACACTTAAACACAATGTAACTCCAAGTCAATCACACTTCTGTGAAATCAAACTGTCCACTTAGGAAGCAACACTGATTGACAATAAATTTCACATGCTGTTGTGCAAATGGAATAGACAACAGGTGGAAATTATAGGCAGTAAGCAAGACACCCCCAATAAAGGAGTGGTTCTGCAGGTGGAGACCACAGACCACTTCTCAGTTCCTATGCTTCCTGGCTGATGTTTTGGTCACTTTTGAATGCTGGCGGTGCTTTCACTCTAGTGGTAGCATGAGATGGAGTCTACAACCCACACAAGTGGCTCAGGTAGCGCAGCTCATCCGAGATGGCACATCAATGCGAGCTGTGGCAAGAAGGTTTGCTGTGTCTGTCAGCGTAGTGTCCAGAGCATGGAGGCGCTACCAGGAGACAGGCCAGTACATCAGGAGACGTGGAGGAGGCCGTAGGAGGGCAACAACCCAGCAGCAGGACCGCTACCTCCGCCTTTGTGCAAGGAGGAGCAGGAGGAGCACTGCCAGAGCCCTGCAAAATGACCTCCAGCAGGCCACAAATGTGCATGTGTCTGCTCAAACGGTCAGAAACAGACTCCATGAGGGTGGTATGAGGGCCCGACGTCCACAGGTGGGGGTTGTGCTTACAGCCCAACACCGTGCAGGACGTTTGGCATTTGCCAGAGAACACCAAGATTGGCAAATTCGCCACTGGAGCCCTGTGCTCTTCACAGATGAAAGCAGGTTCACACTGAGCACGTGACAGACGTGACAGAGTCTGGAGACGCCGTGGAGAACGTTCTGCTGCCTGCAACATCCTCCAGCATGACCAGTTTGGCGATGGGTCAGTCATGGTGTGGGGTGGCATTTCTTTGGGGGGCCGCACAGCCCTCCATGTGCTCGCCAGAGGTAGCCTGACTGCCATTAGGTACCGAGATGAGATCCTCAGACCCCTTGTGAGACCATATGCTGGTGCGGTTGGCCCTGGGTTCCTCCTAATGCAAGACAATGCTAGACCTCATGTGGCTGGAGAGTGTCAGCAGTTCCTGCAAGAGGAAGGCATTGATGCTATGGACTGGCCCGCCCATTCCCCAGACCTGAATCCAATTGAGCACATCTGGGACATCATGTCTCGCTCCATCCACCAACGCCACGTTGCACCACAGACTGTCCAGGAGTTGGCGGATGCTTTAGTCCAGGTCTGGGAGGAGATCCCTCAGGAGACCATCCGCCACCTCATCAGGAGCATGCCCAGGCGTTGTAGGGAGGTCCTACAGGCACGTGGAGGCCACACACACTACGGAGCCTAATTTTGACTTGTTTTAAGGACATTACATCAAAGTTGGATCAGCCTGTAGTGTGGTTTTCCACTTTAATTTTGAGTGTGACTCCAAATCCAGACCTCCAAATCCAGACTCCATTGATTATTTTTGTGTGATTTTGTTGTCAGCACATTCAACTACTTAAAGAAAAAAGTATTTAATAAGATTATTTATTTCATTCAGATCTAGGATGTGTTGTTTAAGTGTTCCCTTTGTTTTTTTGAGCAGTGTATATCCACCCCTACACAGATTGAAGTTCTCCCGCAGTCCCATTTATACTTTGCATTTACTCACAGGAGAAGTAACATAAACAGCCACAGATTCACAATACCGTTATATTTACACGTGTAAAATAAGTGCAAATGACTACCTTTGCTGAGGAGCATTTACTGAGCACTTACTGAGGTCAAAGTTATTTATCTACAACATGAGGACATGGTAGTGTGCATTCAATACATTGACGTTTGATGACCCTCAATGACACAAGTAGTATAGGTGCTCTTATGTCACCATTGACAAATTGATACTGTTATGCCTGATAAGAAGAAGTCGTTTTTCAACACACTATGGTTGTCCTCTTTTCTACATCCCCCTCTTCAACCTAAGGGAATTCATTAGGCTACTGTAAAAGACCTTGTACCAGGTCTGAAAGAACATAAAGGTCTCTGACTTCCTGTATACCCACCTCTTTTCCTCTTTCTTCTTCTCTCATTTCTGTTTCCCAGCCTACATTTGTGTGCAGAGTATCACTGGTATGTTCAGACAGGGGAGAAAGTAGGTCAGGGTTTTCTGTGTAACGCCATCCTGAATTAATGCTAGGCTGATGCTATGTCTCAGTGTGTTACAGGTCTATGCAATATGTTATAATAATCAGTATAATGCTTGTAGTCCTATACCTTCCAGAATAAGTGTTTCAGGAGCTTGAGTGAGCAACAGTAGCCAGGCTGCAACTGACACTCAATACGGAAGTGGTCTGCTGACGCGGATGCTATGCTACAGGACTGTTTTGATAGCACAGACTGGAATATGTTCCGGGATTCATCCAAAGGCATTGAATCCTACTACACTGTCTCTGACGCTCGTCGGATGTGGCAGGGCTTGAAAACTATTATGGACTACAAAGGGAAACACAGCCGCGAGCTGCCCAGTGACGCAAACCTACCAGACGAGCTAAATGCCTTTTATGCTCGCTTTGAGGCAAGCCACACTGAAGCATCCATGAGCGCACCAGCTGTTCCGGACGACTGTGTGACCATGCTCTCCGTAGCCGATGTGAGCAAGACCTTTAAACAGGTCAACATTCATAAAACCGCAGGGCCAGACAGATTACCAGGACGTGTACTCAAAACATTGCACAGACCAACTGGCAAGTGTCTTCACTGAAATTTTCAACCTCTCCCTGACCGAGTCTGTCATACCTACATGTTTCAAACAGACCACCATAGTCCCTGCGCCCAAGAAAGCGAAGGTAACCTGCCTAAATGATTACCACCCCGTAGCACTCATGTCGGTAGCCATGAAGTGCTTTGAAAGGCTGGTCATGGCTCACATCAACACCATCATGCCGGAAACCCTAGACCCACTCCAATTCGCATACTGCCCCAACAGATCCACAGATAACGCAATCTCAATTGCACTCCACACTGCCCTTTCCCACCTGGACAAAAGGAACACCTTTGTGATAATGCTGTTCATTGACTACAACTCAGCGTTCAACACCATAGTGCCCACAAAGCTCATCACTAAGCTAAGGACCCTGGGACTAAACACCTCCCTCTGAAACTGGATCCTGGACTTCCTGATGGGCCGCCCGCAGGTGGTAAGGGTAGGCAACAACACAGATGCCACACTGATCTGCAACACTGGGGTCCCTCAGGAGTGCGTGTTTAGTCCCCTCCTGTACTCCCTGTTCACCCACAACTGTGTGGCCAAGCATGACTCCAACACCATCATTAAGTTTGCTGATGACACAACAGTGGTAGGCCTGATCACCGACAACGATGAGACAGCCTATAGGGAGGAGTTCACAGACCTGGCAGTGTGGTGCCAGGACAACAACCTCTCCCTCAATGTGAGCAAGACAAAGAATCTGATCGTGGACTACAGGAAAAGTAGGGTCGAACAGGCCCCCATTAATATAGACGGGGTTGAAGTGGTGTCCACATCACCAACGAACTATCATGGTCCAATCACACAGACAAATGTTAAGAGTGCATGACAACATCTTTTCTCCCTCAGGAGACTGAAAAGATTTGGCATGGGTCCCCAGAACCTCAAAAAGTTATACAGCTGCACCGTCAAGAGCATCCTGACCTGTTTCATCACCGCCTGGTATGGCAACTGCTCAGAATCTGACCATAAGGCACTACAGACGGTAGTGCGTATGGCCCAATACATCACTGGGGCCAAGTTTCCTGACATCCAGGACCTATATACTAGGCGGTGTCAGAGGAAGGCCCAAAAAATTGTCAAAGACTCCAGTCGCCCAAGTCATAGACTGTTCCTCTGCTACCGCACGGCAAGCGGTACCAGAGTGCCAAGTCTAGGACCAAAAGGCTCCTTAACAGGTTCTACCCCAAAGCCATAAGACTGCTGAACAATTTATGAAATGGCCACCCGGAATATTTATATTGACCCCCCCCCTCCCCCTTTGTTTTTACACTGCTGCCACTCACTGTTTATTATCTATGCATAGGCACTTTACAAATTACCTCGACTAACCTGTACCCCCGCACATTGACTCGGTAGCGGTACCCCCTGTATATAGCCTTGTTACTGTTATGTAATTCTCTTGTGTTACTTTATGATATATATATTTTTTACTTTAGTTTATTTAGTAAGTATTTTCTTAACTCTATTTCTTGAACTGCACTGTTGGTCAAGGGCTAGTAGGTATTTCACGGTAAGGTCTACACTTCTTGTATTTGGCGCATGTGACAAAGAAAAATGGATTTGTTGCTCCTAGACAATAACAGCACTTACAGTTGACCGGGGAAGCTCTAGCAGGGCAAACATTTTATGAACTGACTTAGAAAGGTGGCATCCTATGGCGGTGCCACGTTGAAAGTCATTGAGCTCTTCAGTAAGGCCATTCTACTACCAATGTTTCCTATGGAGATTGCATGGCCGTGTGCTCGATTTTATACACCTGTCAGCAACAGGTGTGGCTGAAATAGCCAAATCCACTAATTTGAAGGGGTGTCCATACTTATGAATATATATCGTGTAGAACTAACATGACAGAAAAGAGTGTATCATTGTTCCAAGAGTTTATGATGACCAAGATCCTACCTGTCCAGAGCAAAGACAGCTTGAATTAATTATTAGTGTTTCCCATTTACCAGAACTCAAATCAGTTGTAAGTAAAGTACAAGCCACATATCTGTTACCTATTAGCAAGGCTTTAAACCTAAAACCCTGGTCATGGTCTTCTTTTTTAATTTACCTTAACTTGATTTGTTATTCTTTAGACACTTATTTTTCTATAATCAGATGCTTATCAACAGTGTTTTTGGCCAACAGCAAGCATCTCTGATTTGGCTTTTGACAAGAGGAAAGCAAATTCATTGCAATCCATTCCGCCTGTCTTACAAAAGCCCTGTGCTCATTCATACATAAAGGCATCACTGTCTCCATCACAGGAGACATCCAGGCTTTAAGGCCTATTCTTTATTATTTTTTAGCAATTGAGCATTAGTCAATGTATGTTTGCCATTGTATATCCAAGAAATTACAAGGAGGCCTACGCCCTCAGGTGCCATAGCACTGTATCAGAGGTACCACTCTGTCCCCTATTGGTTATTGTGCCTCTCACATCCACCTGTTGTTCATAGCAAAAGGAGCAGTACTGCATTTGTATCTGTGTGCTTTGACTGTAATTGAAACTGCCATTTTACCATAATAAACGTAATTTTTACAAATCGCATGTGTATTTGCACTAGTGAATGAAAGGGGGTAGATACTGTATCTCAAAAGGCCTGTAAGATAGCTGTGCTGCCCTGCCGACCTATTTTATCCTACTTGTTCAACTGTTGCTGTGATTGAGGCATCTGTCTGGCTGTAATTGGGGCAGATGACACCGTTTTGAATGGGTTTCCTCTTTTCCACACGCTGCTCATCGTCACTCTGTCTCGCTAACTGGCAGAGTGCCAGTCTTTGGTGACCCCTTTTGTGTAGAGTGACATGTGTGGAACCAATCCTTTTTCTCTACGCAAGCCACATTCCACCAATCACCATAGCTGGGCGGGACTTCCAATGCAGCCCTTCAACATGGCGCTTACGAGGAAGTGAGCTGCATTTAAAACTAATGTTTATACTTAGAGACAAGTACAGTGAGTAGTAAGTTTAAAATATATCATTTTCAAGACGGCAACTGCAAAATGAAAGGCAAAGATAGGTCGCCCGTGAAAAAGCGCTCGCGTATTCTGGAAGATATCCGAGAACGGGGAGGAAGCCACCCAACAAGTAACGTTAAGAAAATGGGAGCTCTCTCTGCAGGTGGCAACAACGGGAATGGTTCTGTCAAAAGTGGTGTTTCGGTAAGACGGAGTTTACCATCTGAAAAGAGAGACAGTCGAGATGTATACTGCCATATGTCCAGTCGAACTGAGAGTAACCACGGATATGCTAACACAACTGGTTCGAGTAGCAAGTTACACATTAGCCTTGCTCTGGACTCCACCACAAGGAGCAATTCTCGCGGGGAACTGCGGCCTCTTCCGGGCAACGAAAGTGAGTACAAGACTCTAAAAATTGGCGAACTGGGTTCTCAGTTAAGCGACGAAGAAATTGAAGATGGATTATTTCACGAATTTAAGAAATTTGGGGACGTGAGTGTCAAAATAAGCCGAGTTAACGACGAAAGGGTGGCATTTGTGAATTTCAGAAGGACGGAAAACGCCAAGGCGGCCAAGCACGCACGCGGCAAGTTGGTGCTCTATGATCGCCCTCTAAAAATTGAGGCGGTGTACACGAACCGGCGTAGGAGCAGCTCACCCATCGAAAAAGATCCATATGTAGGAGTTGCAGGGCACAGACATTTGCATGTCCAAAGATCAATTTCACCAACGGGGCTAGGATATAGAGACTTCAGACTGCAGCAGTTAGCCCTGGGTCGTCTCCCCCCTCCTCCCCCACCCCTCCCTAGAGAACTGGAAAGAGAGATGGAATTTTCGATCTATGAAGCCAGGGCCCGGCCACCCTTCATCCCTGACTGTGCAGCTTTCCAGGAGGAGAACCTCTTATCACCTGAAAATGATCAGCGGGCCAACAGGACGTTGTTTCTTGGTAATCTCGACGTCTCAGTGACAGAGAATGACTTGAAAAGGGCGTTTGACAGGTTTGGGGTGATCACAGAGGTGGACATAAAGCGGACATCCGCTCGCGGACAGAACAGCACCTATGGATTCCTAAAGTTTGAGAACCTGGACATGGCTCACCGTGCTAAGATCACCATGTCAGGCAAAGTGGTGTGTCACAACCCTATCAAAATTGGCTATGGCAAAGCGACCCCCACAACCAGGCTGTGGGTGGGGGGTCTTGGACACTGGGTCCCCCTTGCTGCCCTGGCCAGGGAGTTTGACCGCTTTGGCACCATCAGGACTATAGACTACAGGAAGGGGGACACGTGGGCCTACATCCAGTATGAAAGCCTGGATGCTTCCCAGGCCGCCTGCTCCCACATGCGTGGCTTCCCTCTGGGTGGTCCTGAGAGGAGACTTAGGGTGGACTTTGCCGACACAGAGCTCCGCTACCAGCAACATTACCTGCAGCCTCACTTTGACCTAGTGGCAGACTCCTTTGTCCACCGGCCAACCCCCGAGGCCATCCGGGTCAGAGAGAGGAGTCCTCCACCCACACTCTGCTTCAGAGAAAGGGAACTGTACACTGCTGACTGGGCTGGCTTAGCGGTCCGAAAGAGGGTGCGAGGGGCAGCCTTTGAGCCCCCGGAGCACCTGGAAAGGCGTTCACGGGAACCCTGGTCTCTGGAGCGGGAGCTTCAGAGCCGAGACCAGGTCCGAAAACGACGCCTCTTGGAGGACGGGCGTCGCCCTGACCGCTCACCGGATAACAGCGAACATGTGCGTCGTCGCCATGGCACCTCTATGGAGCTGAGCCCTGGTGGCAGCTGCCGGGATGGGGGGCGCTACAGCCCTCCACACTCTGACAGACCCTCCCCCGGCGGAGGGCAGCGGGGCAGCCTGGACCGTGGCCCCGGGGACAAGAGACTGCGGACGCTCAGCCCAGCAGAGCCAGAACAGGACCGCAAATGCAAAGCCAGTGACTCCTGTAAGAGACCTGTAAAGAGGGAGGACCGCTCTGACCATCTCTCCTCCTCCAGGTCCAGCCTGCAGTCCAAGCAGGGGGCCGGGGGGCAGAAGCTGTGCCAGGCCTGGCAGGGTGTGCTGCTGCTGAAGAACAGCAGCTTCCCCACCTCCATGCATCTGCTGGAGGGGAACCTAGCTGTGGCAGCCGGACTACTGGTGGAGGGCTCCACTGGTAGCCAGGTGTCCCAGCTGAAGATCACCCAACGCCTGCGTCTGGACCAGCCCAAGCTGGACGAGGTGTCCCGTCGCATCAAAACTGCTGGCCCCAGCGGCTACTCTATCCTTCTAGCTGTGCCAGGGAGCTCCGAGGAGGGTCTTCAGGACGTGGGGAGCTCCACCGAGAGGCCTCTGAAGAACCTGGTCTCCTACCTGAAGCAGAAGCAAGCGGCCGGCGTCATCAGTCTGCCCGTGGGCGGCAGCCGTGACAAGGACGGCGCAGGAGTTCTTCACGCTTTCCCCCCCTGTGATTTTTCACAGCATTTCTTGGATGCCTCAGCTAAAACCCTTGCCAAAACCGAAGAAGACTACCTGGTTATGGTCATTGTCAGAGGAGCGTCATAAAATGAGAAAAAAATAGAAAATCATTAATGTCTTGTGTGATGTATTGGTAGAACTATGGTACATACACACCCACACTGTGTTACATGATTTAGCTGTCTTTCGGTCTTGCAGCAAGTAGAACTTATTGGCAGAAAACAATGCTATACTGAGTCATTTGTAATCAACAGTAACAAGCCTTTCATATATTTGAAGTTGTCAGCTCAGCATGCATTAGCCTATAGCTTGCGTTACATTCTGTTGGTGGTTTACTTTTAATGGGAACAATTTAAATGGCAAGAAGTGGATACATTTAATTGAAATGGTTAAGTCAAAGTAGATTCACCTTTTCTATTTGCTCAACTAAGCTATGTAAATCATCTGAATCTGTAGAGTAAATTGTGTTTTTTAAAATCGCAACTAGGCCTACATTGAGTGCTTTTAATTTGGAAAAAATCTGACTTCCATTGTATTTGCTTTGTCAATTCTCTGGTGTGAAGTCTTGTTTGCTATTCATTGCAGTAGAACATAAAAGGATATGAAGATTAATCTGAGACCTGAAAAAACTAAGTGTATTTCAGTCATCTCTCAGTTGAATTTCTTACATTTACAAAAACTGGTTATAGATCAACCATGCCATGATTTAGTAGCCATGTGAAGGTGTGTGTACTTCTATAGCTTTAAGACAATACAATTTGTCTTTTATACAGGTAAATTGTCTGATTTGAAAGGTATGTCAATGCATTGCCAATTTTACTTGTAAATTATTGAAGTCTGCTTTTGTTCATCAATAAGAGTATACCAGTCTCTCTTGTCAAGCAACTGTTTAAAAGGGCATGAAAGGTTTTGAAATTCAGTTATTTACATCAAAGCTTACCTGGAATATCCTCAAATTGAAAATGTATGTTTGATGTCTTACTTATTGATCTGTGTAATTGAGACAATTTTACAATTTATAATCGTAAAAGCGCTCACATTTTAACCCGCTGTTGTCAGTGTATCTTGGCTTGGCACCAATAGCACCCACAGTTTAAATCTGAATTTTCAATGTTGGAAACAATATTTTGTGTGATACATTTTAAGATAATCTAGAATATCAGAGTTTACAATGTGTTGCATTGCCCTGCTGGTGTTAGAATATTGGTAAAAAAAAACAATAGTAAATGGTAAAAAATTATATATTTTTGGCTATATTAGCATAAATCCAGAATCATTTTGATTGTCAACAGGTCTATGCTCTTTGGTTTCATCTAATAGAGGTGATGCCACATAAATTCCATAGAGGGTATTATTTTTGAGTAAACAAGAAATACCACAATTTCCCTGTGCCACTAAGGTCGTAGAGGTCAGGAAGTTCTCCTGGTTTGCATTATGAGTTTTATTTTATTTCTAACAATCTGCCCCACAGTTTAATGGTCATGAGTTAAGTTTAGGTTTTCTTTCACTCAAAAAGATGGAAATCAAGCATACAAACCAAGTGACAATGGCCCCTCATGGCAGTAATGTGTCCCTTGATGACTTCTCCTTTTGGTTCTGAGAGAACTGTCTAGATAAGAAGTGAAACCATTAGAAACTTTCTAGCTTTCCAGAGAGCTATGTGGAGCCATTTCTAATACAGTCCTTTCAGTTTCACAAAAGTGAGTCAACAAGGACCGAAGGAAAGGAGTTTATCTAAATGGAATTTATCCAATGTGTTAAATCAGTTATGTCAAAGTTATGACTCAGGATTGAAAAAGGATACCTTTCTTTTTGCTCTCAAGGACCAAGAGTATGTATGTGTGTATATATGTATGCGTGTGTGTATATATAGATTTTAACACTGAGTTTAGCTTAACGAGATACTTTTTAAAATTCTGTTTTAGAGTTAATCTAAAGATAAAGGCTGTTGACTAGCATTAGGCCTAATATGTATAAACATTTCTCAATACTACAGTTAAAGTTAATTTAGATCATTTGTGATTTTCAATTTGGCTTTTGCAATCATTGGCAACTTTATACTTGGGGAACTCAGTAGTGCTGTTGATGCCAGAGCCATTTGCTTTTTCTTAGGTTTCGAAGTGTATTGACCCCCCCCCCAAACAATATATGTATTTTTAGTTACATTTCTTGTATAAAATGATTACTGTACGTATGCTATGGACACTTCAGATTTGAGCAAGGGATACCAGCGTGGATAACACCACCATACTACCATTGGACACTGGGAAACACCATATGCAAAAATACCCCAGAATGCACAGGGGCAAGGGTCCTTTCCACAGTGTCCCTTTATGCATTTCACTGAATTGACTGCTCTTAAGTTGTGCTAATGCTTTGTGATGCCAGTTCCCGTGTTTTAAATGGAAAATTTGCTTTGTGCTGTGTACACCTGATTTCTGGAGAAAAAAATGGAAACCGCCATTGCACGTGCGCCTAAAAAACAAAGTGCAGCTTGCACTTTATAGATTTTATTTCGGTATCAATAAATTTTGTTTTTCGTGGGAAAACAAATATTTCTGCCTTGGAAGACAACTTTTTTTAACCTTTTCCATTGTGTTTCGACGGAATTGTCTTTTGCATTTAAAACACACAAAGGCCCCGTCTGTTTGAAAAATGGGAGCACCTTTTCAGACCATAGAGGAAAGAAAGAAAAGTGAGAGCAAGGCAACACACTTCTCAAATCTTTGTGTTGACATTGCTCACCATTGTTGACCCCCTCCTTTTCAAAGAGTTGCTGATGTTCTGTTTGTTAATGCCTAAGTTAGGCCCTCCCTTTTACCTGGCCACCATTTCTGTGCCTTTGCTGAGGCGTCCCTAGTGTCCCCTTGGAAGAGGGGAGTGAGGGCCTACTCCTGTGTCATCTCTGGTTCTCGTAGCCGGAGGGGCAGGAGCTGTTCTCCAGTGAGCTGTTACAACGGAGGCTGGAGAGAGGCTCACCTCTCCTGGCTGCTGCTCTGATGGCGGGGCTGTTATCAATTTGGGCCACTCTGATCCAGTTTCCCCGGGTGCACCACACCTCTGCTGTGTCACTGGGGCCGTCGACACACCGCTGGGGTGCCTGTCCCGTCAACTCAACTCTACTGACCACAACAACCTTGCAGAGCTAATAGAGTAATGCCTCAACGTCCGTTCCAGCCTAACAAGGATCCATGGTTTGCTCTCCCTGCCTTGAAGCCTGCGGGAAGAAGATTTGACTATTTTAGGCCAAGGTTACATTGGTACTTCACCCTGTGAGGGAGTGACACGACTGAACCTCAGATCTTGTCACCCAGTCTTTCCACAAACTCCATGTGCCACTCCCAGTGAAAGGAACCAACCACCCATTTGGTCTGTACAGGGAGCCATGATTTGATTTACTTGTAAAATGTATTCTAAGTGAATATGAAATTAAAATGAAGAGACTGTCATTGTGCTACAATCAGGGATCAAGAATCCATGGTAGGCGCTTCCCAGTTAACTCACCTCAGTGCCAGGATGCCATGCCTGACCAGCATAGCTGCTGATTTGATATGTAAACTTTGGTAGGAAATGCAAATCCTGCCTTGCAAAAGACCCACTGTGTGCCACATCCTGGACGCCAACACAAGGCTTCTCAGAGGATTGAAGTTTTGCCTGTCTGACGTAAGTGGACAACAGACGCCTGTCCCTGCTCAGGTAAAGTTTGCTTGGGTACGTATAAACAAAAAACAGTGTGATCCCTTATTATGAACACTTGAATATCACTCTGCATACTTGTATACGTTCTATATGAGGCAAGCACATAAGCTGTTCATCAATGAATGATACCTGGTTGATCATTTTAATACTCTCTCTCTCTCCCTCTCTCTCATATATATATATATATATATATATATATATATATATATATATATATACTACCAGTCAAAAGTTTGGACACACCTCATTCAAGGATTTTATTTTTACTATTTTCTACATTGTATAAAAGTAGTGAAGACCTCACAAATATGAAATATCACATGTAGTAGCCAAAAAAGTGTTAAATCAAAATATATTTTATATTTTTCAAAGTTGCCACCCTTTGCCTTGATGACAGCTTTGCATTCTCAACCAGCTTTGAGGTAGTCCCCTGGAATGCTTTTCCAACAGTCTTGAAGGAGTTCCCACATATGCTGAGCATGTGTTGGCTGCTCTCCTTCACTCTACGGTCCAACGCATCCCAGACCATCTCAATTGGGTTGAAGTTGAGTGATTGTGGAGGCCAGGTCATCTGATGCTACACTACATCACTCTCCTTGGTCAAATAGACCTTACACAGCCTGGAGGTGTATTTTGGGTCATTGTCCTGTTGAAAACTAATAATAGTCCCACTAAGCGCAAACCAGATGGGATGGCGTATCGCTGCAGAATGCTGTGGTAGCCATGCTGGTTAAGTGCGCCTTGAATTCAAAATAAAACACTGACAGTGTCACCAGCAAAGCACCATCACACCTCCTGTATGCTATACAGTGGGAACCACACATGCAGATGGAACCAAAAATCTCACATTTCCACCGGTTCCATTGCTCGTGTTTCTTGGCCCAAGCAAGTCTCTTCTTATTATTAGTGTCCTTTTTAGTAGTGGTTTCTTTGCAGCAATTCGACCATGAAGGCTTGATTTCACACAGTCCCCTCTGAAAAGTTGATGTTGATGTGTCTGTTCCTTGAACTCTGAAGCATTTATTTGGGCTGCAATCTGAGGTGCAGTTAACTCTAATGAAGTTATCCTCTGCAGCAGCGGTAACTCTGGGTATTCCTTTCCTGTGGCAGTCCTCATGAGAGCCAGGTTCATCGTAGCGCTTGATGGTTTTTGCGACTGCACTTGAAGAAACTTTCAAAGTTCTTGAAATGTTTTGTATTGTCTGACCATCATGTCTTGAAGTAATGATGGACTGTAATTTCTCTTTGGTTATTTGAGCTGTTCTTGCCATAATATAGACTTGGTCTTTTGCCAAATAGGGCTATCTTCTGTGTACCACCCCTACCTTGTCACAACACAAATGATTGACTCAAACGCATTAAGAAGGAAAGAAATACAACAAATTAACTTTTAACAAGGCACACCTGTTAATTGAAATGCATTCCAGATGACTACCTCGTGAAGCTGGTTGAGAGAATGCCAGAGTGTGCAAAGCTGTCATCAAGGCAAAGGGTGGCTACTTTGAAGAATCTCAAATATAAAAAGTTTAACACTTTTTTGGTTACTACATGATTCCATATGTGTTATTTCATAGTTTTGATGTCTTTATTATTCTACAATGTAGAAAATAGTTAAAAATAAAGAAAAACCCTGGAATGGGTAGGTGTGTCCAAACTTTTGACTGGTACTCTATATCTATACATACAGTGCATTTGGAAAGTATTCAGACCCCTTGACTTTTTCTACATTTTGTTACGTTACAGCTTTATTCTAAAATAGATGAGGGAATAAATAAAACAATCTACACATCTATACCCCATAATGACAAAGCAAAACAGGTTTCTGGAAATGTTTTCAATTTTATAAAAAATTGAAAATTGAAATTTCACATTTACATAAGTATTCAGACCCTTTACTCAGTACTTTGTTGAAGCACCTTTGTAAGCGATTACAGCTGGAGTCTTCTTAGGTATGACGCTACAAGCTTGACACACCTGTATTTGTTGGGAGTTTCTTCCATTCTTCTCTGCAGATCCTCTCAGGCTTTGTCAGTTTGGATGGGGAGCGTTGCTGCACAGCTATTTTCAAGTCTCTCCAAAGATGTTCAATTGGGTTCAAGTCCAGGCTCTGGCTGGGCCACTCAAGGACATTCAGAGACTTGTCCCGAAGCCACTCCTGCGTTGTCTTGGCTGTGTGCTTAGGGCGTTGTCTTGTTGTAATGTGAACCTTCACCCCAGTCGGAAGTCCTGAGCCCTCTGTAGCAGGTTTTCATGAAGTATCTCTCTGTACTTTGATCCGTTCCTCTTTCCCTCGACCCTGACTAGTCTCCCCGTCCCTGCTGCTGAAAAACATCCCCACAGCATGATGCTGCCAACACCATGATGCTGCCAACACCATGCTTCACCGTAGAGATGGCGCCAGGTTTCCTCCAAACATGACAATTGGCATTCAGGCCAAAGAGTTCAACCTTGGTTTCATCAGACCAGATAATCTTGTTTCTCATGGTCTGAGACTGTCATGTGCCTTTTACTGAGGAATGGCTTCCGTCTGGCCACTCTACCATAAAGGCCCGATTGGTGGAGTGCTGCAGAGATGGTTGTCCTTCTGGATGGTTCTCCCATCTCCACAGAGGCACTCTGGAGCTCTGTGACCATCGGGTTCTTGGTCACCTCCCTAATCAAGGCCCCTCTCCCCGATTGTTCAGTTTGGCCATGCGGCCAGCTCTAGGAAGGGTCTTGGTGGTTCCAAACTTGGAAGCCACTGTGGTGTTCTTGGACCTCCAATGCTGCAGAATTGTTTTGGTACCCTTCCCCAGATCTGTACCTTGACACAATCCTGTCTCAGAGCTCTACGGACAATTCCTTCGACCTCATGCTTGGTTTTTACTCTGACATGCACTGCCAACTGTGGGACCATATATAGACAGGTGTGTGCCTTTCCAAATCATGTCGATCAATGGAAACAGCATGCACCTGACTGCCAATTTCGAGTCTCATAGTGAAGGGTCTGAAAGCTTATGTAAATAAGGTATTTATATATGTATATATATACACACACACACACTACCGTTCAAAAGTTTGGGGTCACTTAGATATGTCCTTGTTTTTGAAAGAAAAACAAAAAATGTCCATTAAAATAACATCAAATTGTTCAGAAATACAGTGTAGACATTGTTAATGTTGTAAATGACTATTGTAGCTGGGAACGGCAGATTTTTAATGGAATATCTACATGGGCGTACAGAGGCCCATTATCAGCAACCATCACTCCTGTGTTTCAGTGGCACATTGTGTTAGCTAATCCAAGTTTATTATTTTAAAAGGCTAATGGATCATTAGAAAACCCTTTTGCAATTATGTTAGCACAGCTGAAAACTGTTGTTCTGATTAAAGAAGCAATTCAACTGGCCTTCTTTATACTAGTTGAGTATCTGGAGCATCAGCATTTGTGGGCTCAATTACAGGCTCAAAATGGCCAGAAACAAAGACCTTTCTTCTGGAACTCGTCAGTCTATTCTTGTTCTGAGAAATTAAGGATATTCCATGCGAGATATGGCCAAGAAACTGAAGGCCAGCATCCCAGAGTCGCCTCTTCACTGTTGACGTTGAGACTGGTGTTTTGTGGGTACTATTTAACCTGTCTGGGCTAGGGGGCAGTATTTTCACGGCCGGATGAAAAACGTACCCAATTTAAACAGGTTACTACTATGGCCCAGAAACTAGAATATGCATATTATTAGTAGATTTGGATAGAAAACACTCTGAAGTTTCTAAAACTGTGTGAATGGTGTCTGTGGGTATAACAGAACTCATATGGCAGGCAAAAACCTGAGAAAAATCTAAGCAGGAAGTGGAAAGTCTGAGAATTGTAGTTCTTCTTTTGATTCTCTATCGAAGCTACAGTGTCTGTGGGGTGACGTTGCACTTCCTAAGGCTTCCATTGGCTGTCTAAAGCCTTCAGAAAGTGGTTTGAGCCTTCTCCTGTCACTGGGCAGAGTATAGGAGCTCAGTTACTGAGTGGTCTGCCTGGCAACAAAGGGATTGGATATGCGCAGTCACGCGAGCACGCCGTTCCTTCTTTTTTTGTTTTCGTTATGCCTTTGGATAAGTGATCTGTACGCACAAACAAAACTAAGGTATTTGTACATAAATATTATTTCGAACAAAAACAACATTTCTTGTGGAAGTAGCAGTCCTGGGAGTGCATTCTGACGAAGATCAGCAAAGGTAAGAGAATATTTCTAATACTAATTCTGAGTTTAGGTTGCCCCGAACTTGGCGGGTGTCTGAATAGCTCACCGTGATGGCTGAGCTATTTTCACGACCGGATAAAAAACGTACCCGATTTAATCTGGTTACTACTCCTGCCCAGAAACTAGAATATGTATATAATTTGTAGATTTGGATAGAAAACACTCTAAAGTTTCTAAAACTGTTTGAATGGTGTCTGTGAGTATAACAGAACTCATATGGCAGGCCAAAACCTGAGAAGATTCCATACAGGAAGTGCCCTGTCTGACAATTTGTTGCATCTCTATCGAAAATACAGCATCTGTGCTGTAACGTGACATTTTCTAAGGCTTCCATTGGCTCTCTAAAGCCGCCAGAAAGTGGAATGGGGTGTCTGCTGTCTCTGGGCAAAGAACAGCAGCAGAATTTGTGAGTGGTCAGCCTGGGGACAGTGAGACTGGAGATGCGCGGTCACGAGACCACTCCATTTTTTTTCTTTCAGCCTTTGAATGAATACAACGTTGCCCGGTTGGAATATTATCGCTATTTTATGAGAAAAGTAGCATGAAAATTGATTTTAAACAGCGTTTGACATGCTTCTAAGTACGGTAATGGAATATTTTGCATTTGTCACGAAATGCGCTCACGCGTCACCGTTTGGTTAGTTACCTGAACGCATGAACAAAACGGCGGTATTTGGATATAACTATGGATTATTTCGAACCAAAACAATTTTTTTTGTTGAAGTAGAAGTCCTGGGAGTGCATTCTGACGAAGAACAGCAAAGGTAATCCAATTTTTCTAATAGTAATTCTGAGTTTAGGTTGTCCCAAACTTGGTGGGTGTCAAATTAGCTAGCCATGATGGCCGAGCTATGTACTCAGAATATTGCAAAATGTGCTTTCGCCGAAAAGCTATTTTAAAATCGGACATAGCGATTACATAAAGGAGTTTTGTATCTATAATTCTTAAAATAATTGTTATGTATTCTGTCAACGTTTATCGTGAGTAATTTAGTAAAAAATAATTATATCAAAAAAGCTGTTTTTTGATATAAATATGAACTTGATTGAACAAAACATGCATGTATTGTATAACATAATGTCCTAGGAGTGTCATCTGATGAAGATCATCAAAGGTTAGTGCTGCATTTAGCTGTGGTTTTGGTTTTTGTGACATATATGCTTGCTTTGAAAATGGCTGTGTGATTTATTTTTGGCACGGTACTCTCCTGACATAGTCTAATGTTTTGCTTTCGCTGTAAAGCCTTTTTGAAATCGGACAATGTGGTTAGATTAACGAGAGTCTTGTCTATAAAATGGTGTAAAATAGTCATATGTTTGAGAAATTGAAGTTATAGCATTTTTAAGGTATTTGTATTTCGCGTCACGCTCTTCCATTGGTGAGGCGTTCTGCTAGCGGAACGTCTGTCCCTAACAGGTTAACAATTTAAAGGCAATGCTACCAAATACTAATTGAGTGTATGTAAACTTCTGACACACTGGGAATGTGATGGAAGAAATAAAAGCTGAAGTGAATCATTCTCTACTATTATTCTGACATTTCACATTCTTAAAATAAAGTGGTGATCCTAACTGACCTAAGACAGGGAATTTTTACTAGGATTAAATGTCAGGAATTGTGAAAACTGAATTTTAATGTATTTGGCTGAGGTGTATGTAAACTTCCGACTTCAACTGTGTGTGTGTGTGTGTGTAAATGTGCAAACATTTCTAATAACCTGTTCACTTTGACATTATGGGCTATTGTGTGTAGATTGGGGGGGGGGACTATTTAATCAATTTTAGAATAAGGCTGTAACACAACAAAATGTTGAATCAGTGAAGTGGTCTGAATACTTTCTGAGTGCACTGTATATATTGCACATAAACAGTTATAGGAATCTCCTTACAGCAATGCCTCGGTATGCCTTGACATGTTCACATTTGAGCGTTCTTTGTTGCAGGTGCATGATAACAAATGAATAACATGAGAGAAAAGAGAGGCCCGCATGCTACTCTTGCTACTGTCACTCTTCTTGATGAAGACCTTGAGGCTGATACGTAAAACTTAAAAAATAACATTGATACTAGCAAGAGCAGCATGGGAGTTTCTGTTTTCTCTTAAGCAATGCCTCGGTATAAAAGCACTGGTTACAATTTACAGTGTAGTATATTACTCCATGATCATTTTGTTTCATGTTTAAAAAGGTCCTTAGATGTATTTCTAAAAATCATCAACAACTGTCCTTATTTATCCCTGCTAACTGTTTTTTCACAGGCAAATTTAGTTTAGAAATATTGCTTATCCGAAAGAAGTTAGACTGGTTTTTAGTCCCTCTGATGTGAATGTCGCATACCGGTAAGTGAAATGTAATATTACATTTTACTCAGTCAAGTGTAACTGGGGAGGGATTGATAAATAGCTATGATATCCTCCTTAAAGGCTATATTGTAAAAAAAAACAGTAAAGATTCAGACAGTGGCTATTTAAAAGCATTTATGAAGAACATCTGGTATTGAACAAATGTTCATGAGTTAAAATTATAACTCCATATTATCAGGGGAGACAGGATCCATCCATCTTGAATGTTTAATGATACTCATGGGTAGGGTAGAGTGTTTTCACTGCTTATGAGTGGGGGAGAGACGAGCTCTTGAAAACATTGATTTTCAGCCTTTTATGTCTGCAGCATGAGCTTATAATTCAGTTTAACAGAACTCTGACAGAAATACCAGTTAACAGGTGCCTGATGTCCTGGTAGGGTTTCTGATATGCTGCTTGTATAACTGCATAAAATGGCAGGGAAACCCTTAATAATCTCCAAGTTTCATTTGATAGATTTGATAAAAGAACAGCAGTGGACTCATGTTCCCCCCCTTGTGAAGATGAAATGTTGAACAGAGAGTAGCAGAAAGGATAGACATTAATATGCCATGCGTGTTGATCATCAGTAGTCATGTTATGTTGTCAGATCATGCAGGGCCCTTCACTGATAATATTAAATGGGTTTTGATGAATTACTTATTTCACAGTCGGTAATGTTGGCTTTGCATTATGAAGAGGTAAGTAGTGACTTTATCTTAGCCATCACTAGTCCCAGGTGGCGTTGTGAGCAGTACATGCTGTCGTTTCACCATTCACAAAAAGATTCTAGAAGGTTCTAAGGCTAAATCAACTTTTTTCTACTAGATTATAACGCTTAGTTATTTCATTTGATACCGAAAGCTTTGGATAATCTATTTTTTTCTTATTATTATTTTACCAGGGAAATTGACTGAGAACACATTCTCATTTACAGCAACGACCTGGGGAATAATTACAGGAGGATGAATGAGCCTAAAATTGTCACCAGTACTATTTCAGGGGATCGGATGTTTGTATGAAATGTATATTTTTACTGTGCTGCATGTGTTTGTTGTTTCTCTGGCCAGTCTTGTCTTTGTGTTAAGGATGTGTCCCGTTCTCGTCAGTCGTCAGCTTTTTGATTCATCCTCCAGGAAGCATTTTGCAGCAGGTTGTACCACATCATGCACTGTAGTAAATGCACATTAACACCCCATACTAGTGTATTATGACCTCCCTTTGTGTTCCACATGAAAGGAGTGAACAGGGATTATTCACATGTTTGAGTGTCACAGGAGCTTGGGAAAGAGCAACACTTCATGCTGGAAAAGGACGAAAGAAGGATAGGCTTGCACCGTTGAAAAAGTGGAAGAGTCAGAACTGTAAAACTGTACAATGTGCAGAGTTTTACCTGAAGATGTTTTATGTCATTAACAAACATCTGGTTGATACCGTATTAAACAAGGAATTCATCTGACAAGGGATAGACACTTTGGTGAGTACATTTTCTAATGCTGTCAGTGGTTATCATTTTTGATCTTATTGCATTTAGCCAGAGTCATTATTTACTATGTGAACTAATTGTAATTTGTACATATAATATTAGATTTCAATCATAACAATTGCTATAATGTTATTTTTTAATAAAGAGTTGTATTTAAACATGTCGTTTTTTAGTGTGTTCTCTTTTATTACTTTGTAGTCTATTTGCAAATTGAGTTGAATGTTGTAGTTATTAGTTTTGCAGGGTTCAAACCAGTGATTTATATACATTTAGATGACTGACAGGGGGCGCTGTTTACAAGCCACCGGACCTCCATCTTGGCACTCGACTACCATTGTTAAAATATATTTTGGAAGTTATAGAAATGTTTTTATTATTGTCTACATGCTTCTTCTGAGGAGTGCCAATAGGCCGACTAGTGGCTTCAAAGCCTCTCACTGGCCAACACATAGCATCAGCAATTCAGGGTTTATATACATTGGTTCAAACCTGACGGCATTAATTACAATTTTACCAAACGATAAGACACTGAATCAGCAACAAATTATTATGTTGTCTGACTTTGTCCTCTAGAGGGCAGAGTTGCCTAAAGAAGTTGGATGATAACTTGTCATTTAGATCTTTGCAGAGGCATATGAAATATCAGACAATATGTTATTACTGATGTTATCTTATTTGAAAACACTAATCAAATGGTTATCTAATCAAATTGGTGTAGTGCAAACAATTGAAAAATTCCCATCAGGCTGAGGTATGTGGAAAGTACTTTCAGACCTTTATTTGCAGTCATTAGTCACTCTATCTATATTCCTTGTTTCAAAAGGCCATTAATCTGGGTCTTTGAACCCACTAATCTAAAAATAAACCAATGGTACAGACTAGGGCTGTTACAGTGACCATATTACCACCACACCGCGGGTCACGAGTCATGACGTCAGTCAAATTCCATGTGACCGTTTAGTCACGGTAACTAGGCTTCTCCAAGCTCTGATGATGCTGATGGTCATTAGTAGCCTACCAAACTTGTTAACTTCCTGGTACTCAGCACTCTATTGTCCCTCTAATCACTCTGACATCATTTCAAATATAATCGAAAATCGAATCAAACACTTCATGAGAGCACATGAGCTCAAGTTGTGCAACATTTCTATAGGCTATGCAATAGCTCGAGAAAACAGAGTGATGGCCTTTATTAAAAAGAGGAGGATCCCATCAGCTTTCTATAGACTAGGCCTACTATATTTATTTCTCGACTTTCCTAATATTAAGCACATTGCTTTACTTTAAAACAGGAGTATAGCCTACCTGCCTGGCATGAAAATTAACCACAGGAAAAGTATCCTCCATTCGCTATTTAAGTGCATAGATTACATGTGTGCATAGAGTGCATGTATTTTTCCCCCGTTTCGAGGCCAGTGCATGATAATGGTCCATTCCAAATCAAAACAAATTTTACACATTATTTAGTATACAGTACCAGTCAAAAGTTTACACAGCTACTCATTCCAGGGTTTTTCTTTATTTTTACTATATTCTACATTGTAGAATAATAGTGAAGACATCCAAACGATGAAATAACACATATGGAATCATGTAGCAACCAAAAAAGTGTTAAACAAATCAAAATATATTTTTTTATGAGATTCTTCAAAGTAGCCACCCTTTGCCTTCATGACAGCTTTGCACACTCTTGACATTCTCTCAACCAGCTTCATGAGGTAGTCACCTGGATTGCATTTCAATTAACAGGTGTGCCTTATAAATTTGTTGAATTTCTTTCCTTAATGTGTTTGAGCCAATCAGTTGTGTTGTGCCAAGGTATACAAAAGATAGCCCTATTTTGTAAAAAAAACAAGTCCATATTGGCAAGAACAGCTCAAATAAGCAAAGAGAAATGACAGTCCATCATTACTTTAAGACATGAAGGTCAGTCAATCCGGAACATTTCAAGAACTTTGAAAGTTTCTTCAAGTGCAGTCGCAAAAGTCATCAAGCGCTATGATGAAACTGGCTCTCATGAGGACCGCCACAGGAAAGGAAGACCCAGAGTCACCGCTGCTGCAGAGGATAAGTTCATTAGAGTTAACTGTCCAAATTAATGCTTCAGAGTTCAAGGAAGAGACACTTCTCAACATCAACTTTTCAGAGGTGACTGTGTGAAATCAAGCCTTCATGGTCGAATTGCTGCAAAGAAATCACTACTAAAGGACAACAATAAGAGACTTAGACCGATGGAAATCTGTCCTTTGGTCTGATGAGTCTTTGTGAGACGCAGAGTAGGCGAACGGATGATCTCCACATGTGTATTTCCCACCGTGAAACATGGAGGTGTGATGATGTGGGGGTGCTTTGCTGGTGACACTATCAGTGATTTATTTAGAATTCAAAGCACACTTAACCAGCATGGCTACCACAGCATTCTGCAGCGATACGCCATCCCATCTGGTTTGCGCTTAGTGGGACTATAATTCGTTTTTCAACAGGACAATGACCCAAAATACACCTCCAGGCTGTGTAAGGGCTATTTGACCAAAGGGAGTGATGTAGTGCTGCATCAGATGACCTGGCCTCTACAATCACCTGACCTCAACCCAATTGAGATGGCTTAGGATGAGTTGGACCGCAGAGTGAAGGAGAGCAGCCAACAAGTGCTCAGCATATGTGGGAACTCCTTCAAGACTGTTGGAAAAGCATTCCTCATGAAGCTGGTTGAGAGAATGCCAAGAGTGTGCAATGCTGTCATCAAGGCAAAGGGTGGCTACTTTGAAGAATATAAAATATATTTTTGGTTTGGTTTGTCAGGTGTGTGCGTACTGGTAGCGAAGTCAGGTGCAGGAGAGCAGAGATTTGTGAACAGGCACACATTAATTTGAGGCAAAAGTGCAAAATGCGCAAAACAGTCACAAGAATTATGTTTAACAATGAACATCTTTGTGAAATACCACGGAAAAAACAAACCAGTCTGGCGCGTCCACAATAAACCAGTAACACAAACAATCTTTCACAAAGACATGATGGGGAACAGAGGAATAAATACATGTAGATTGATTGGGGAATGAAAGCCATGTGTGCAGGGAAGAAGACAAAACAAATGGATACATGAAAAATGGAGTGGCGATGGCTAGAAAGCCGGTGATGTCGACCGCCGAATGCCGCCCGAACAAGGAGAGGAGCCGACTTCGGCGGAAGTCGTGACATGGTTACTACATGATTCCATATGTGTTATTTCATGTTTTGATGTCTTCACTATTATTCTACAATGTAGAAAATAGTACAAATAAAGAAAAACCCTTGAATGAGTAGGTGTGTCCAAACTTGACTGGTACTAAAGACAAGTTTAAATCAAGAATAGTATGATGGGTGACAATATTAGCCTATAACTTGTGAATTTTATATTCTCACTTGTGAATGATGGCCAGCTTGTGCAGTAAGGCAAGAAACAGCGCATGCTTTTTTTGCCGACTTTTTGAAATGATAGTTGCACAACTCATGTAACCTAGCCCATATGCCTATATGTTTTGATAAAGTTTGTATCACAACTAAGGTGGCCAAATAATTTCTTAAAATTAACCACATTAGTCCGCTTTACCACGGGGGTAGAGCCTAACTGGCATACATACGCAGCATGTGTGTTTCAAGTTTGGGGAAGATAATTTTCACCATAAATATGCACCTTTATAATAACAGTATTACATGCATAATCGCATTTGTGGTCAGTCAACTTTGAGAATGGAACATTCGCGCTTATAGCCTACTGCCATGTGCGCATTGCTGCGCTTACAATGTGAAGAAATATCCTAATAGTTTATCAACATTTCTTGCGTTAGCCTCATTGCTTAACTTCTTTAGCATACTGGTTATTGTTCGGAATTTCGCGCTCTGCAATTTAACCGGATGTTGTCGTAGGTGTCCTGCTAGCGGTTCATGCAGCCTAATAGTTTAAAATAGTTTTGTTGATTCTAGTGGTTGTATTAATTTGGGATCTTTTGCATCCCACAACTTTCCCAGACTATGTTTGGAATATGTATTTCTCGCACAGAATAGAATAGGTCAACATTTGTACTATGGGCGATAGTAGATTGACATAGGCTCGTGCTTTTGCTGTTTGTTAGGCCTACTCATCTCCTTTGGCTGATGAAAAGTAAATGTGGACATTTCTTACAATATCTTCAATATGCACCTCGTAATTGGATAAGTATGCGTGCAGATGCATCCCGATATCTGTCTTCAATTGTAGCCTGTGAGTAAGAAGTGTGTACAGCCTGCGCAAAAAACAAATTAGAGCTCATGCCTTTCATGCTACTTTTTTCAAATCATCACTAGAGTCGCATCATACAACCTTAGAATGTATTAAAAATCAAAACATATAGCCCAACGTTTGTAGAACAACTCAAGTTACATACATAACTCTAAATGAAGCATATAGGAGGACCTGTTTCTTTATTACCGCTCAACACAGAATAGCTGCATGTGCGAACTCCCTCAAATTTTTTGGAGAAAATATTCTTTCTATTTTATTCAGCTTTGTTCAATTTTATTCTTCATATTACAAACTAATATAAAATAATGCCACGGAATTCTAAGCAAATCTTGTCTGCCAATTAACTAGTATAGCCCACAGCTATAGGGCATAGCCAGATCATTGCCTAACATAAGGACAATTTATGTTGCTATTCTGTTCTTCTGAAATAGACTCCATTTTCTTCATATCATGCTTCTTTAGACCTGTCTAAAAATAAATCATGGATTCATTTTGTTGGTGTAGGCTATATTACATGGATTTATTAGACTTAAAATGTAGATGTTCCAAAGGTCTGTATTAGTGGCTTGTAGGCTTTGCCTGGAAGCCAGGAGATGCTAAATGTGTTTATGTTAATTAACTGACAATTACCACGAGACTGGCTGTTATTTGTTTGATAATCACCTGCTGATGTAGTTTCATGACTGTCACAGCCTTAGTGCAGACTCCAATATGTTACATGTTATTATTCTAAAAAGTCAACATAACCCCATAGCTTTTACAGAAATCTTTGTGAGAAAGGCTGAGTCAGATAAACGGATACAGTACGTCATATGTGGGCTAGTTATAAACCTGTAACAAGACCTAGGCTACATGTATACGCACTAAGAACTGATATGCCTCTGGCATAAAGCATTGAAGTTGACACGCACTGTTCCTACCTTTGTTTGCCCTGTCTAAAGGCAGGATCATAAATCAATACTTATTCTATAAAAAAAAGATACTATTGAAATGATATAATTGATACTGTTTTTAAACCCTTTTATTTCTAATTGTTTTGTCATTTAAGGAATGGATACAAGATCAATTTCTATTCAATTTCGAGGACAAACACTGATTAAATGTTTTCTTATCGAATGATTGATAATGAACAATAAATTTAAAATTATTGTATATGTTGTGTTTTTGTTTGAAAGGTTTCGGGTGAACTTGTCTCAATTCTTTTTTGTTCCCCTTATCTGATTTATTTACCTATTTAATCCTGTTCTTATAGCCATTAAGTGGTTTCTTATCACTGCATTGTACAGTATATGGCAGAAGTATATGAGTGGTAAATGCTGGGAATAATGAACACTGTCCAAACACACTACAGTGTATATAAAGGCCAGGGTATAGCCAGTCCAATGTACTGTACTCCCAGGTAACTGATCAGACAAGATGAAGTTGGCTGTTGTGCTGTTTGCCTTAGTAACCCTTTCTGAGTGCCTTCTCAAGTAAGTACCATCATTCATTAAATAAAATATATAATGTATTTCATTTCTTGCACCTTATATCATCGCAGAGTTCTGTAGGGGATATGTGTTGTTGACAGAAACATGAGGGTAGCTTTTAAAAATGCTGAAACTAAAGTGAAAGGAATCAGTTTTCTAACTGCAGCATAAGACCGTGTTGAGGCTCTGTTCCTCTGAGTCACAGAGATTGCAGTAGTGTTATATTATCTGATGCTAAACTAGAGATGTCCACTCTGTGGCCCAGGATTCCTCTGACAAAGGGGAAGTCAGCCAGGCAGACTCTGGAGGAGAAGGGTCTGTATGAAGAGTACAAGAGAAAGTATCGCTACAACCCCAGAGCCAAGTTTAACACCAAGGCGGGTGGTGCCATGGTGCCCATGATCTTCTATCCAGAGGTGAGTGCACCTAGCTATAGCCCAGACTGTCTCCATTGGTGACTGCTTAGGCTTACTCAAGTGTCTGGTTGAAACATTCATCAAATCATCTCATGAATCTCTCTCTGTCTTTCTCCCTTGACTGTCTCACACAGTCGACATACTATGGAGTCATCGCCATCGGTACTCCCCCTCAGTCGTTCAAGGTTCTCTTTGACACGGGCTCTGCTGACCTGTGGGTGCCCTCTGTCCATTGCAGCAGCAGCCAGGCCTGCTGTGAGTATGGACACACATTGATGACAGGGATACTAAGATACACAACCGTGAAACAATGAAATAATAACTAGTTGTGGAACTGTGTCTAAACATGACGTTTTATTCTTTGTTAAAAATGTTCATTTAAATCATGCCTACTCCTTCTCTCTCCCTCCCACCCTCACCAGACAACCATGCCAGGTTCAACACGACAGCATCCTCCACATTCCAGCCCAGCTCAGAGACTTTCTCCATCCAATATGTCACTGGTTACATGACAGGGGATGTGGGATATGACACCATAATAGTGAGAAACAGAAATATCTATTTACTTTCTCCCACATTGGTAATGTAACACTATATGTACTCTCAGTATGACACTCACATTTCTGGACTAAATTAAATATTACCACTACCTTTTTAAAACCAAGTTTAACTTTATTTCCCAAACACAATTCAACACAATCACAATCGCTTTTTTGACTTTTCATTATTTGAAGCATATTTTCACACTGGCTTAAGACCTAACAAACACTTTGTACTTTTTTAACACTGGCTTAAGACCTAACAAACACTTTGTACTTTTTTAACACTGGCTTAAGACCTAACAAACACTTTGTACTTTTTTAACACTGGCTTAAGACCTAACAAACACTTTGTACTTTTTTAACACTGGGAAGAAAATACTTCAATTTGCTGAACTTGCCATTGGCTCAACCATCAACCATCTATATTAGTCCACACAGCTACACTGCACTTTCATGCTAAGTTTAGGACCTCACATTGAAGCTTTTAGAGACCCAAACTGATGTATAGAACAATCGTAAAAAAATATCTACTTTGGTTTAGTTACAAGCATTATGAAACCTCTAACAGAATACATTAATTTGACTTGATGAAAATCTGTTTTTTGGACCTACCTTGAAATGATGACCTCTTCCTAAATATTTGGTCAAATTATACATTTTCTTTATGATTTCCTAGAAACAAGGGTTGCTCAACTTACCCCTTTGGCTCAACTTACCCCACTCTCCCCTACAACTTCTCATTCTTAAAGGTCCAATGCAGCCATTTTCATCTCAATATCAAATCATTTCTGGGTAACAATTAAGTACCTTACTGTGATTGTTTTTAATTAAAATTGTCAAAAAGAAACAAAAATAGCTTCTTAACAAAGAGCAATTTCTCAAGCAATACTTTTGCTAGGACTTTCTGATATTGGTCTGAGTAGAGAGGGGAAAACTGCAAACGAGCTGTTATTTGGGACTCTTTCTTATTGGCCTATTAACTAATTTAATGCCTGGTGACGTCACCAGGCAGGCCATAACTCCATCCCAACAAAACAGGCAGAAATGCTCTTACACTAAAAGGGCATTATCATCATTTTCACAATTTAACAGTATTATTCCAACCTCAAAGTGTGTAGAAAACAATAAGAACACCTTCCTAATATTGAGTTACAGACGCAATTCATCGGGGCATGGACTCTACAAGGTGTCGAAAGGTGTCGAAAGCATTCTACAGGGATGCCAGGGATCCTGGCCCATGTTGATTTCAATGCTTTCCACAGTTGTGTCAAGTTGGCTAGATATCCTTTGGGTGGTGGACCATTCCTGATATACACGGAAAACTGTTGAGCGTGAAAAACCCAGCAGCGGTGCAGTTCTTGGCACAAACCAGTGCGCCTGGCACCTACTACCATACCCTATTCAAAAGCACTTAAATCTTTTGTCTTGCCCATTAACCCTTTGAATTGCACACATACACAATCCATGTCTCAATATTGTCTCAAAGCTTAAAAATCCTTCTTTAACCTGTCTCCTCCCTTCGTCCACACTAATTGAAGTCGATTTATCAACGGACATCAATACAATAAGGGATCATAACCTTCACCTGGTCAGTCTATGTCATGGAAAGAGCAGGTGTTCTTAATGTTTGTACACTCAGTGTATATAAAACACAGGGAAATCACATTTTTTACTTCACTAGGCCTTTGAAATGTGTCACCACCAGCATTTTGAGAGGATGTGTGTGTGTGACTGTTTTTTCCCCTCAGATCGGTGACTTGTATGTGACACACCAGATCTTTGGGCTGAGTCTGGTGGAGGATGCTTTCCTGGATAGCTTACCATGGGATGGGATTCTGGGCCTGGCCTTCCCCAACCAGCAGTCAATTAACGGAGGTACTCCTGTATTTGACAACATTTGGAAACAAGGAAAGATCCCTCAAGACCTGTTCTCCATCTATCTGTCCAGGTGAGATTTCATTGGAGGAATAAGTAGACAGGGTTGGGAGGAGGGGGCGGGGACGGGGGGGACGGGGGGGGGGGGGATGATCTGCTGATGTTTACTAAGTCCTTCTATGTGATGAACATGTAAATTCTTCTTCCTAGCTCTGTAGATGGCAGTATGTTAATCCTGGGAGGAACTGACCCCTCCTACTTCACAGGAAGCATCCAATGGATTCCCATCTCTCAACCTACTGGCTACTGGCAGATCAATGTAGACAGGTAATATTATGGACGGCTAGTGTTTGTGAGTGTATGTGTAACAGAATTAAATATGATAATTTTCCCACACAAGACACCAGCCAAGTTCAAACTCATTAAGGATGATCAGTCACTGGTGTTATGCCTACTTTTGTTGTTGATGACTCTACAGAATAGTGATGCTCTGCTGAATGTGCTCTGCTTGTTGCAGTATTACTATCAATGGGAATACTGTGGCGTGTGCAGCGGGCTGCCAAGCTGTAGTAGACTCTGGCACCACTGAGATCCTAGGGCCTACCAGGGACGTCAATAACATCAATGGCTGGGTGGGAGCCTACAGCGAACAGGTGGGTTTCACTGGATCTCAATCTTATGAACACAGTTTTGTTATGGATATTTGTTACATTTTTCAGATTGAGGGGGAAATTATTTATGTTACTAATGTACGTGGCTCAGTAAAAGTCTAGGATAAAATAAAAAATTAACATTCCTCACTTCTTTACAGGGTATCGTGAGTTGCAGTAACATAAAGCGCATGCCTGAGATTACCTTCAACATCAATGGATTCGGCTTCAATCTCCCAGCATCAACCTATGTTTTACCAGTAAGTATCTCTAAAATGTAGTCTAATGTTCCATTTGAGCATGTATTTGAGTGCAAAATCATACTATTTTAGTGATATTTAAAGAATCATGCCAGTTAAAATAACCACAGATGTGCCAATGCTATTACGGTAATTTAATCATTGTTGCAATGTAAGGAAATCATCAATGTTGAGAAACTTTCCCTCTCTTCTCCCTCCAGTATGGCTCCAGCTGTACTACTGGTTTTGGCACCTGGGACAATGATCAGTGGATTCTGGGTGAGGTCTTCATGAGGCAGTTCTACACTGTCTTCAACAGAGACCAGAACTGGGTGGGCTTGGCACAGGCTAAAAAGAGTCCAGAGTCAGACTGACACTGACAACCCTGCTGGTGCCCTGACACCATACCTGTCTGCATCTCAGACTGAGAGAGATTCGCCAGCCCAGCCATCTTCACTCCACTTCTGTTTACATCTGAAGTGAACATCAGACATGGGGAATGGAAAATGAAAAAAGCTCCACTATGCAATTGTTCCAATTATGCAAATAAAAGAAAGTTAACCTGTATCCGATTAATGATTGATTAAGTCTATTATGCTGTTTTTCAAATGTGTTGTCTGTTTGACCCTTGACATGGATTTTCATTCAGATTAACCAGATTGTTTATTGTCCCATCCTCCATATAAACTTGAGTGTTCTCCTCTGGTGTCAGACTGTATGTTCAGCTCAATAATTCACAATGCTGCCCACTAGATGGCATAACAACCCCTAGAGACTCAAATAGACATTATATATTTTGCTATTCATTTAATTGAGTCAGGAGGGGGCTTACAGAGAAAGGATGAGTCATCCTCTTTTGAATTCAGTCCACACACACACACACACAACCACATGCCAATCACTCATCAGCAGTCACTGACTGGCATTAACCACGTCATCTTAGATGGATTCAGGTCGTTTTTACATTTCCTCTGCAGGTCAAACGGTTCTAATTATGAACTATGCTTGAATATCTACAAGATGGAAATGTGTAATTTTTACCACTATATGTGACGAGAATACATATTGTACAGTATGTTACGGCAAGGCCATAGACCTCTTGCAGTGAAAAGATCATGCATTCATTAATGTGCAGTAATCTTAGCATCTATCCACTATAAACCCTGTATGATCCAGTCCTTTTTACAGAGAGGGGGATACCAATGTATTGTTGTTCATTCAGAACATCTGCTGCTTTAAATCACCCAGTTTAATCGAACTTCTCACTTCATTACAAAGACCTGGATGGTTTTGCTGCTGATGAGGGTCAATATATTACTATAAGACATCTGGCGTGACTGAATCAGGGATTTCATCCCAATGGCACCCTATTCCCTGGCCAGAGCCCTATGGACCCTGGTCCAAAGTAGTATACTATATAAGGAATAGGGTGCCATTTGGGACTCACAGGGTTTTTGGACATCCCTCTCCAGTCCTCTTGATTAATCTAGTAGAAGTCTTCATTTACACTTTCTTCAGCAGAGACGGACACTTAATTCATAATGCCATTGAGTACAGTAGTTCAGATTGGTGATAAACACAAATGCACACAGAAACACACTGTCCTTCCTTCAGTCTACCTGTTATTGAGTTACCTGTAAATGACATATGGGACGTGATGGTGTGCACATAGGAAGAATAAAGAGTTTGCATCAAACAGTGCCTGAAGAAAGTAAATGGTCAGATGAGTGCAATACACACTGCTTCCCGAGCAAGCTGAGTTTCCACCTCAGTGATCTGTGAGCTCTAGCATTTCATCCCCCAGTGACCACAGTGCATGTCATTAGGGTATTATAGAAACAGAAGCCAGTGAAGTGGCATGCCATTTGGCTCAGTGAAGCCTGATATTCAGGCCTGCACACAAACACTGGACACTCACATCACAGAGGAACAGAAAACACAAAATTGCAAGGAGGGCTGTTATAAAGCATCAATTCAGATATTGAGATGTTTCAACTTCATGTTATGCGTGTCTTGAGTGCCCCTTTCCTAGAAAACACAGCATCATCACACTTCTTGGCTTGGATCTTTATAAGGTTGTGAATACAGTTGACAGTTACAGGTACAGTGGATGAACAGGAAGACATTTGAGAGCATAGGAGAGAGATTCTGACAAAAGACTGTCATTACAGATTAATGCATTTGTACTTGACCTAACAATATGCAGTGAGTAGAGACTTCGAAGTATTCTAAGTAACACGTACAGTAGGTAAACGCAGAACATCACGAGAAATGACTACAACAAAGACACGTAATACTTTGACATATAGATACAAATAACAATTACTTAGCTGATTCCCTTTATGAGTGTCATAGGAGACTACGCACGTTACTCTTTGCATATTTGAAGTAATTCATTGCTTGGTCCTAAATGATACATTTTCTTCACCTGGAAAAAATGATAAGTCTTTAAACAGAAGAGCCAGAGGTCCAATAGCTTCTACCAGAAATGACCATGTCAATCATACAATGCCAGACAATTGTCCAATTTAAGGGTCTTCAAAGCATAACAAGAGTATAGGTTAAGATAATATTCTCATATAACATTATCTGGCTAGTATGCAAAAACTCTTCCACAGTATCTTGCAACATCTTTACATAATTATTAATACCGTAGAGATACATAATATTAAACATCAGATTAATATATAGTATGGGATAGTTGGATAATGTGTAGTACGCATACATATGAAACTATATGACCCTGAGTAGGCAGAATGGATAGACATGAATGGATAGCATAAGAAAGTCTTCTCTGAAAATGTTAGTGGCACATATTTTGTTATTTGTGTTCAGTAACTGCTTTACTGTGAGTTAATAAAGTGCCTTTCAGCTTATACTATAGGTTTGAGTACATGGCCATAAGAGGTGGGAGTCTGTCTTCAAAGAGGTCCCTCTAAAACAGCACCGCAGTAAGTGCCTCCATCAAGGTACTTCAATTACAATGGCACCTGATTTCAAGTTAAGAGGGACAGAGATACTCAGGTTGAAAAGCTGTCAGTCAAGGTTAGGTAATATCTAATGAAGCACGTTAAGAAACCCCCATAGCCTACAACTGGGTGACTAAACAGAGCTACATCATAAGGTTCAGCTTCAAAACAAGAGCTCAAACCACCTTGATAAACAGATGGGTAAAATTAACATCTGACTGTTTGTTGACCATTTTTCCCGAGCTCATCTTGCTGTCATAATATCAATGACCTTTGTATTATACCACCTACATCCGTCCTTAATCTTCTAGGTGCAGTTGTGTCTGTTTAGCAATACAAGTGAATGACAGGATGACACGGTATCTGTTGTTCCAGTGCTAGAGTTGTGTTTACATCCAATGCTCAGCTATGGCAGGAGCGCTAAATGGGCTAGCATATTAGCTGTACTACTGGCTGCTATTTCTGACCGTGTTTATGAGACGATCGCCCAGTAGGCTTTTGTCCGTTTGGTTAGGGACTTGAACCCATATCCAGAAGTACTCAGTGGATTGTCACAATAACTCCCTTTGGTAGGACTGGGCTTGGCTGCTAACAAATATCCTTTCTGTCCCAGGCACACACTGTCCCACTAGCATTCCCCACCTTATAGTGATTAAGTGACAGAGACTATTCTTAGCCTGGTGATCCAGGCTTCACAGCAGCACAGATGTATTGGAGCAATGTTGTGTCTATTGCATTAAATAGATTTTAATGCTGCTTCGATTGGTTACATAAATTCAGCTACAACTCGTAATGTTTTTGTGCCCCTTATCACTGGAAAGCATTAACAATATTGGTATTCTAACACAGAGATTGAAGCATTTGATGAACACAGATTGCTACAGAATAAATTACTGAGAATGAATCCTCATTTGGTTGAAAGTTCTTGTCTTATAAAAGGCAAGATAGTGTAATACCACTACGTAAAGCTACTTGCCCTACTGAACTGATGCATATGGGAAGTGGATAGCCTCTTTCTGCTTAATAATCAAGTCAAAGTCCTACTGAGGCAGCTGAGTCGCCCATCCTCCCCCCTCCCCCAAATGTTTTGATGTGAAAGATCTTCTAGTTGAAGCAAAACACCCTCTCACACCACGATAGGGGTGTCTGAGCACACAGAGCTCAGAGACTCCGCATCTGACTTTCTTCTCTGTCCCTGCTTTCCTCTGTCCTCCTCCTGCCACTCCTCCTCCTCCTCCCCACATGGGCTCAGTCGCCCATTCTGCTCGATCAGGCCCTTTGGGTCCGGGAAGGCCACATGCCTGTTGAAGGGAGGCTTATCGAAGGCCCCCCCTCCTCCTCCGCCTCCCTCTGGGCCTGTGTCCTCATGGGTGGGAGAAACGCTGACAGTGGAGGAGTGGAGGCTGTCTCCCAGAGCCCTCTTGTCCAGGCCCTGGCCTGAGCAGCAGAAGCAGCGGCAGGGTGTGAGGTAGAGGTAGATGAGCACCATCACCGCACTGGCCAGACAGCCCACCAGCGTGGTGTAAGCCGTCTTCATGCCCTCATGCCCTCCAGCCTGAGTGGTGTTGTGCACCTCCACAGTCACATACAGAGTCTCATTGAGGGAGTCCCCCACTGCATAACAGGTGTAGACCCCAGAGTCCTCTAGCGTGAGGGGGCCGATCTGCAGACTGCCGTCGCTGAGGACCCTAGCACTTTGGTTCCCAGAGGACACCTGCACATTGCCGGGCAAGACCCAGCTCTTCAGCATGTCCCTCTGCCTGGTGTCACAGCCCAGGTTTAAAACCTGCTCTAGATAGGCCTCCTCATCTATGATGGTCACAGCGCTGCAATTTAGATGGACCTTGTTAAGCTCCAAGGTAAGCACCTTCTCCTTTTGTGTGCCTGGGAGTAGACAGGTGTGGTCGTCCCTGAAGTCAGTGGCGGAGCTGAGCTCCTGGAGGTGCCAGCGGGCCAGCATGCTGTACAGCTCACAGCTGCAGGGCAGCGGGTTGTTGTGGAAGTAGAGACCGTTCTTGATCCAGGCAGGCAGGACCTGGAGCTCCTGTATGGGCAGGAGTTTGAGCCGGTTGGTGGACACGTCCAGTAGTGTGAGCTTCTCAAGCCGGTTCCTCTCCTTAACCAGCTCCAAGGGGAAGCGTTTGACCTGGTTCTGGCTGAGGTAGAGCTTCTGCAGGCTGTTGAGGCCCGAGAAGGCGGTGCGGTCGATCTGGGAGATGTGGTTGTTGTAAAGCAGAAGCACCTCCAGGTGCTCCAGGGGCTCGAAGATGAACTCTTCCAGGATTTTCAGGCCGTTTGAGGACAGGTCCAGGTAACGCAGCCATGTGACGTACAGAAAAGCCTCAGAGGAGAGGAAGGTGAGGCCGTTGTGGCTGAGCAGGAGACTGTGCAGCTTGCTGAGCTTGACCGGGGTCCATTCAGCTTTCAGTTTACTGATTTGGTTGAAGCTAAGGTCCAGCACAGCGGTGTAGCGAGGCAGAGTCATAGGGATTCCGGTCAGGTTCATCTTGGAGCAGCTGACGATGTTGCTAGCACACAAACAGGTTTTGTGGCAGGTGATAGGTTTGGAGCTGGTCATTGCTCCTGGAGGCAGTAGGAGAGTCAGGACCAGAAGGGCAAAGAGCCCCTTAATAGACACTCCTGCTATGGCACAATGGGAACCAGAGAGTTGCCCATCCACCATGTCAGGTGCAAGCATGGTGGAGGATGTTGGATGTATTTTTTGATAGGGAATCCTTGTTTTCCAAATGCAGCATTTAGGCTGCATATGACATACAACCCCAAACGACCATGTGCTGAAATAAAGTATTGTAATGTTATTCATCACATATTTTATGGGAGGTCAGCAGCACATTGTTTACACTCAACTTGATAATTGAGGTGTCCCCTGGCAAAATTATGCCAATACCTAGCTATGACATTAACAACCATATGACTTAATCATAACTCACACATGTGGGCTGTCAAGCAGAGTAAATGCACTACAAACCAGTAATGTACTTTACCCATACACTCTTGCTACACTTACCAAGGTGCATTGCACCACAGGACATCTACAATAATTCCCATCATGAGTTGAACTTCATGCATCTCTGTACAAATCCTTCCTTCATCTCCATGCTTGTTTCATTCACTAACACATGTTAAACATTGGACACTGCCTACAGCCTACACCTCTAGCCACATCAGTCACAAAAAGCACTGCATAATGTACAATAGTCTATGGCTACATAAAAAAACAGAGTACTTTTTTATCTGCTGATGCCATAATCTGACTCAATAAGATACATTTACAAACTTGCATATTTAAGATAATAAACGAAACATTGTTTCATTTTCAAAACCTATAGAAACCTGCTCAAGCATCCAGAAGACCTCTGCGTATCCACAAGCTTTATTTTACCTTGTGCTCCCTCTCAAGGCGTAACCTAAAGAAGATCAAAGGCGATATTGAGAAATGTCGCAGGTTGAACAGCAAATGGATCCACGACGTCGATGCAAAATAGTAGCCTATAATTCATATAAGCAAAGCTAATTCGGAAGTGCTTCTAGCAGAGTAGACCGCAGTCGAATGATGTCAAGCTTTCTATGCCGTAACAAAGAGAGAGAAGCAACAGCCTTGTGATTGATTACTGGGAGGGCGCTCACGAGATGCGCTGTAACAAACACAGCACCGACCTCGAGCCAAATCCATTAGTTTTCAACCCAGTAGCTCAATGCAACATTTTTACGGATTATTATCATGGAAGGTAGAAGAAAAAAACGATTAAATAGGGAATACAGATTAGGAGAAAGGGGTTTTAAGGGGTAGCCTATTTATTTCAGTTACTAGGTTATTTTATTTTATTCTGTAGGTTTAATAACAGGTGAAAACTTTACACAGGTGTATGTTAATGTGGCCCATTGTATAATTCAGCCTATTTTGGTTTCTTAATTTCGAAAATAGGTCATACAATATGATGTGAAAAAAGGAAAATTCTACCTGAATCGAAGTGATGAGTTACCAGGAGCTACCCTCTAATCTAGACTAAACACAGCCTTCATATTTCATATTTTCTCCCTCCTTTTTTATGTCTGGTTGCTGTATGGATGTGAGAATCTTATATTTCCATAAATGAATGTCATTATAGTGTTGTTCTATTGCTAACTGTGGAGGCTTCTGTGTTCAACCGTGGTAGATGAGTTGTCTTCATTATAACTGAGGAGGAGCGTTAATAAGAGGATTGTGCTGTTCAGTTCAAAGCCTGAAGGACAATTACTGTCATATCTGTCCACAGACCAGTGCTAATTTGATCATCAAATGGGGCCTTTCACATTCTGTGCAGTTTCTAGACAGAAGGGGTCCTTGGAGGAGGTTTATCTTATCCCTGTTGTGCAGTGGAGGACATGAAAGTTTGTCCTTCTCAGGGAAGAACACCTCAAACAGAGTCACATGTGCTTTCATTGCCTTTAAGGGAGATGAGACCTCACTGTCTGTATAGGAGCTGGCAAGGAGCAGGGTAATCACTAGCATGATCCGTTTGAACTGTAGATGCTCCGTATCAGAGTGTGTGATGTGCATATTAATATGTGTTGGTGGATCAATATGTTGACTTAGGATTGTAAGGAGTGGAATGTTGCATACAGAGGAATTACGGCATTCTTCATTGATTAGCAGATGCAGAAATGTGTGACCTTACTGAACAGCCCTGGTTTAGATTGCATGCAGGTGGCACACTAAGTAGCATTATCCTTTACATTGTCGTGACTTTGATCATTTATACCATAGTGGGGATTTTTTTATTTCATCTTGCTGGTGAGGAAGGTCTCACTTGAGATGAGTTGACCCCACCTCTCTGTTAACTCTCAGGACCACATGGCACAAAAGATGTCACTTGAGCTTTCAGAGTGAAGAATGATGGGAACCATCTACAGGGCTGGTTGCCATGGAAGCCAAGGTCAGTGACAGGTTTCTGTAGCAGAGGCATTGAGGAGGGAGAGCAGAAAAGTGTGTGTCACAGGGTGACAGATTCTACAGTCTGGGTTGAGCAGGCAGAGGGAAGCAGAGGCAGACAACAAAAAGGACCGTTTTCCACATTTATTTTCAGAAGGCATGGTTTTCAATAGTCACTGTTTCAGTAATCAAGTTTCAACACATTCTCAATTCGTTTTCACAATTCAGTTAAAATGCTTCATTTCGATATACCATTTTCTCTTGACTTTTAATTAACTCCATCTTTTATCAGACTTAATCATACAGTACAGGACAAAGTAGATTTGCCATGTCCTCTCATCAATAATTTCAGCCTTAAAGGTCCAGTGTAGTAACATTTTTTATTTCCTGTGATTTTGTAAGTCGCTCTGGATAAGAGCGTCTGCTAAATGACTTAAATGTAAATGTAAATGTAAATTTATATTTATTTCCACACTATGAGACTGGAATTGTGAAAACGATGATAATGCGCTTTTAGTGTAAGAGCTGTTTGAAAAGACCGCCGGTTTTGGTGGGATGGAGTTTAGGCCTGTCTGGTGACATCACCAGGTGGGAAATAAGTTAATGGACCAATAAGAAAGAAAGTTAAAAACCTACCTGCCAATAGCAGTTAGTTTTCAGTTTTCCCATCTCCACTCAGACCATTCCCAGACAGCCCTAGCAAAATTATTGGTTGAGAAATTTCCCTTTGCTAAGAAGTTATTTTTGTTTCTTTTTGACCATATTAATTGAAAACAATCACAGTAAGGTACTTAATTGTTACCCAGAAATGATCTGACATTGAGATAAAAATGGCTGCATTGGTCCTTTAAGCTCTGTTGCAACAACGCTCCACCATGCCTTTGGACTGCATTGCTTCCTGTGGGCGGCAGTCTGGAGCACAAAAACAGGGGGGTTTAAATACGCAATTCAAAATCACATGATACATTAATCCTCCAATAGGAATACTTGATTGTTACATATGCAAAATAGTCACACCAATGACATGTGTGTGTGTGTGTGTGTGTGTGTGTGTGTGTGTGTGTGTGTGTGTGGCACAGCCACATGATGTCTGTGTATATGTGGGTAATATTTATGTTATTGATTGTTAAGGGGGAGTATAATGACAATAATCCTGAGGAAATTGAAACTGTCAGGCAGCTACATATCTCCATGGCCTTTAATCAAAAGCTTCCACATTTCCACTCACACACTCCATGCAGATGGTTGAGATTAAATCACATGCACAGTATTGACAAAATAGGATGAAACCTGAAGTAAATACATGAAGGATACATGAAAGGTTTGACATGTTTAATATCTAGCATACCTCTCAGTTCTGTTTGAAACAACGGCGTGACAAAGAACCAGGGTGGGGTCAGGATCAGGGATCAGGTCATTGGATGAAGTCATCCCTACAGTATGTGTTGTGAAACAAAAGGAATGCCAAGCTCTCGTGTTCCATTCTCAGTCCACTAGCAACTGTTGGATAAGAACAGAGCACCCTCCCACTCCCAGTCTCATACCTTTTTTGGGGTGGGGGGGTGGGCTGGGGTGGGGAGGTATCCTAAAATAGACCATGGCGCTTCTTCTTCCGCCTTCCTCTGTGTTCGAAACACATGTACATTTGTGTATGTGTGTGAATGCATGACACAGATGGAAAGAGAGCGACCCTGGTGCTCCCTCCCTCCCTCCCTCTCTCCCTCTCTCCCTCCCTCCCTCTCTCCCTCCCTCTCTCCCTCCCTCCCTCCCTCCCTCCCTCCCTCCCTCTACAGGAAGCTTGATTCCTCCTCATCTCCTTTCACACATTATAGTTCACACCACATTACATCCACATATGACTCATGTATTCTGGGATGCGTTCTTAATGAGGAGTGTATTTCAGTCACCTTACTTTGATAATGGAAGTCGAGTAGTTGTTCCTGTATATCCCATTGACATAGCTATGGTCACTATGGAAAACCTCAGTTAGGGTGTCTGTCTCTGCACTTGAATGAAGATTGTGGGTAGGTTAGTGTGTTACGACAGACATACTCTGCAAGGCCAGTGGTTCCCTCTGCTCTCAGTGAACCCTCAGAGTGGAGTGAGGTAAGACAGAGGAGGTAGCGACCCATTTCACTTCCTCTCTGCCAAGCACCTATGCTTACACAAATCCTGACCTTGGGACTATAAGGTTCTATCTGTGCAAAGCATAGTTCTGAGATATTGAACATCAATATTTTCACATCCCAGATCTCTGAACATTTTTGTAGTGAATTCTTCTTTCATAACACATTAAGGTGCTCACCTTAAATGTACCAAAAGTGCAGAGTAACAAAATCCTGAGACATTTGTAAATCAGTTTTTTTAGGGAGGTGCAATCACAGATAGAACCTTACGGCTCTGAAATAGATGCTTTAAAGGAGTCAATGGAATGCAGACAGTTCCATTGCCCAGATTGGGGAACATTCAACAAATCTGATCGAACAAAGTGGATTTTCGTCAAATCGTCATGATTGATGTGTTGTAACAGGCCCACGATGTGATTACTTAAATACGATTTGGATATATTTGGCTGTTTTGCTGCATAACATTTAGAAGTTGTCCCCTTTCAGGTTTAGAAGAAGTAACTGCTAAATGCTAGATCCCATTCACATAAACTGGTTAGCATAGCTAGCATACAGAAAAAAGTGGTGGTAGTCAAAGTCGTTTTTAACTGTAATGCAGTTGATTAGTGAGGATGACATAGACACTGGGGTTGACATCAATACAAGCATTACTCCAATTTGTACTTCAACATAGTGTGAAACACACATATAAACAATAGCTTAATGTAGGCACATTTTTCTGGGGGAAAACGAGGAGATTCGGGATCTTTCCCCATGGCCCTTTCCCCCATGCGTTTCCATGGCAATTCAATTGTTTTGGTCAAGTTCGATTGACCTTTTTACCGCATCTACATGTATGTCAATCTGGCTTCAGCCAAAGAGGTTCTACCTAACACTTCTGAATTAGACATGTTCAGTTTTTAAGAAAACTGTAGCTATTTGAATAAATGATACAATAACACTATTTAACGAGATAGAGTCATAGTACATCATCAACTACATTAACTAGAGTCGATTTCTGCAGCTCAGCGGAATTCTAATTAGCATAATACAAAAAAATCCCCATAAAAGTCTGTCTGTTTAAGATAGAGATTTCTTATTTTTTTGCATTCGATGCGTCTCAATCCATCCTTCCACATTTGCAGTGAAAGGTGGCAGAGCTACAACGGTTCTCAGAAAAGCGTCTGTAGCAGTTTGGCCTACAAAACACGACACCTCTATGGAAAGATGAGACTCTCACGAACACGTTGGTGTTCTCCGTTTTGTTCTATGATCGCCACAAGGGTCAAGGGACTCATCTGAAGTTGGCACTGCAGATCTGCCAACTTCTGTCTGTAGCGTTCGATCAGTTTGGGCTACACACAAATATGACCCCTCTATGGAAAGGTGAGTCTCTCATGAATACATACATGTTGGCCTCACAAGACTTGTCTGAAGGTACCTCAGTACAAGTTGAAAAAATGTATGGAAGTACATACAGTTGAAGTTGGAAGTTTACATACACTTAGGTTGGAGTCATTAAAACTCGTTTTCCACCACTCCACACATTTCTTGTTACCAAAATATAGTTTTGGCAAGTTGGTTAGGACATCTACTTCGTGCATGACACATGTCATTTTTCCAACAACTGTTTACAGACAGATTATTGCACTTATCATTCACTGAATCACAATTCCAGTGGGTCAGAAGTTTACATACACTATGTTGACTGTGCCTTTAAACAGCTTGGAAAATTTCAGAAAATGATGTCATGGCTTTAGAAGCTTCTGATAGGCTAATTGACATCACCTGTGGATGTATTTCAAGGCCTACCTTCAAACTCAGTGCCTCTTTGCTTGACATCATGGGAAAATCAAAAGAAATCAGCTAAGACCTCAGAAAATAAATTGTAGACCTCCACAAGTATTGGAGTGGCCATCACAAAGCCCTGACCTCAATCCCATAGAAAATTTGTGGGCAGAACTGAAAAAGCGTGTGCGAGCAAGGAGGCCTACAAATCTGACTCAGTTGCACCAGCTCTGTCAGGAGGAATGGGCCAAAATTCACCCAACTTTATGTGGGAAGCTTGTGGAAGGCTACCCAAAACTTTTGACCCAAGTTAAACAATTTAAAGGCAATGCTCCCAAATACTAATTGAGTGTATGTAAACTTCTGACCCACTGGGAATGTGATGAAAGAAATAAAAGCTGAAATAAATCATTCTCTCTACTATTATTCTGACATTTCACATTCTTGAAATAAAGTGGTGATCCTAACTGACCTAAGACAGGGAATCTTTACCAGGATCAAATGTCAGGAATTGTGAAAAATCGAGTTTAAATGTATTTGGCTAAGGTGTATGTAAACTTCCGACTTCAACTGTATGAAAGTAGTTTAGTGCCTAAAATAAGGTGTGAAATAGGTTAGACAGGGCTTAGACTCTAGAGGGGAATGTATTATGATCATCAGACGAATTACTGTCATCCCTGAACAACGATGTGACAACATCATTTATTAAAACATTTCTGACAGTGTTGTTTTTTGCTTGCGTGCCAATATTGCTGGCTAGACTAGCCTAGACCATACTTAGAGGGAGATGGTAAAGACTGGTTCTGATTGGTCTGTCTGTATTTGTTCAGGCTTGTGATTGGATTGCAGATAGAACCTTTTAGCGCCAAGTTTAAACGGATTTATGGATATAGAACTTTCTAGTAATTTTTTTTTTCAAAAGTCTAACTCACAGACATATGAAGAACCACCTAAAATAAAGATACACTATGACTAACTAATTTCTTACAAATATTTCAGATAGAACCATATAGTCCAAAGGTCTCGAAATATAGAATATATTGCAACTGAATCTGAAACTAGAATTTTGCTGGAAATATTCCCCCTGAAATAATGTTGTTATTTTTTGTTTGATAAATATAGATTTTTCTCTGTTGTTTAATTTTGCTTTGCATGTGTTTGAACACCCACATTGCGTATACCCAGTGGGCAAAAACGTATTGAATCAATATTGTTTCCACATAATTTCAACAACAAAAATGTAATGTGATGACATCAACGTAAAGGAATTTAGTCTTTTTTTCACCGAGCTTTTAACCTAATCCAATGACATGGTGAAATGTTTTGTTGATTTCAGGTTGAATTCACATTAGTTGACAACCCAACCAAATGTAAATAAAAACTAGATGTTGATGTAACATCTGTGCCCAGTGGGTACTTTGTGAGTCTTCACATGTGGGAGGTATGTGTGTGTTTATTACACACTGTTCTGAGCTCAAGGAGGAATGATTGATCACCCTCACTCACATTACACAAGGACCGCATTGCATTGTGGGAAGGAGGAGTGCCACATTGATTGTGCAGTAACCAGGCCACTCTCGTTATACAAGTCTATGCAGTAGCCTCTGTTCTCACACAGCTTTATGAGACCACACATCTGATCACGGCAGATACTGTAAAAGGTTTACAGCCTACTCCTCTCCCATTGCTGTCTAATATGTGCAGTGTATCAATTTTACATGAAACCCTGACCTTGCCCATCCCATTACTGCGATACAACCCGGGTGCAGCTGCAGCTCCCTGGATGAAACTGTAAGATGTACGGCTCCTCTAATAGCAGTAATTAACCCTGACTGCCTGTCAGAGTAATAGTAGGACCAGAGACCGGGACACAAAATGACCTTCTCTCTTTCCGTCTCACTGTCACATGGCAGTCACAATACATTGAGTTATTGTACTGATAACGGTCATTAACTGGATGACAAGGGAAAGGTAAATCTATCAATAACCTCTGGGGCCCCTAGGAACCTCTACGCTGTGAATGGCATATTCTTAACCGGTTAATTAAACACAATACATTTGAATAAAACCACATTAAAGCTATGTAGAATGATTGAGATTGGGCGTCAGATTAGACATCAGTCGGCCAGTTAAGGATTCTGTGACCAAGGCTGTGGTTTGGAGCCACAGAGTTACCCTGGTAATGAAACACACCTCTTACTGTCACAAAAACAGTCAGTCACCCAATGGGACATGGGGGTGCGTTATTTTGGAGGGATATAAGGGGTGTCAGGAAGGGGTGTCAGAGTGTTAACCCTGTCCTGTGGTTTGTTTTGGCAGCAACATGGCGGAAGGAGATGCGCACAAGTCCCACGAGTCCTGGAGATTTACCATTCCCTGGTAAATGATGAATGAGGCTGGCTGGGTTGGTGGCGGTGATGGAGGGCAGGTGAGCAGGGTAATACATCTCCCTGCCCAGTACTCCATCAGCCAAATGAGAAGTCTGAGAACACTGTGCTCTGCTGCTAACACTCATCGTTGTTCAAGGGTATCAAGGTGTTTTAGCAGGTTTTAGGTACTATTTTAGATTTACAGTGCCGTGCGAAAGTATTCACCACCCTTGGCATTTTTCCTATTTTGTTTTCTTACAACCTGGAATTAAAATAGATTTTTGGGGGGGTTTGTATCATTTGATTTACACAACATGCCTACCACTTTGAAGATGCAAAATATTTTTTCATTGGTAACCGGGAACTCCTGGCAGTGAAGCTAGTTCTTGAGGAATGGCGTCACTGGCTGGAGGGTTCTATTCTCCCCTTCATCGTGTGGACGGACCACAAAAACCTGTCCTACATCCAGACCGCCAAGCGACTGAATTCCTGGCAAGCCAGGTGGGCATTGTTCTTCAGAAGATTCAACTTCACACTCACTTATCGCCCCGATTCTAGGAATACCAAGCCTGATGCCCTCTCCCGCCAGTTCACCACCGACAACACTGGTTCCGAGCCAGATACCATTGTGCCATCCACCTGCATCGTTGTCGCCGTCTCTTGGGAGATCGAGTCCCGTATTTGCCAGGCTCAGCACAACCAGCCTGACCCAGGTTTGTTCCAGATTCAGTTCGCGCTGATGTTCTTCAATGGGCCCATTGTACTCACCTCACCTGTCACCCGGGTATGAACCGGACCCTCGCCTTCCTGCGTCAGCGCTTTTGGTGGTCCACCATGGAGAAAGATGTCCGGGAGTTTGTCTCAGCCTGCTCGGTCTGTGCCCAGAATAAGACCTCCACTTAACCCGTTTCTGGCCTGCTTCACCCTCTTCTCAAACCCAGTCACCTCTGGTCATGCATAGCTCTGGACTTTGTCACAAGACTTCCTCCATCTAACGGTAACTCAGTCATCCTCGCCATAATTGACAGATTTTCCAAAGCGGCTCACTTCATTCCCCTCTCCAAGCTTCCATCCTCCAGGGAGACTGCGGACCTGCTGGTGTCCCATGTGTTTCGTCTGCATGGCATTCCTACTGACATCGTTTCCGACAGAGGACCCAAGTTTACATCCCAGGTATGGAGATCCTTTTGTTCAGCACTGGGTATCAATGTCAGTCTTTCATCTGGATATCACCCCCAGACCAACGGTCAGACTGAACGGGCCAACCAAGAGATGGAGACTGCCCTATGCTGCGTGACTTCGGCTAACCCTTCCTACTGGAGTGCTCAGCTACCCTGGGTGGAATATGCCCACAAAACCCTCACCAACGCCTCGGCAGTTATGTCACCCTTTGAGTGTGCTCTGGGTTATCAACCCCCCTTGTTCCCCACCCAAGAGGTCGAAGTGGCGGTTCCCTCAACCTATGACCATCTGCGCCATTGTCATCGCACCTGGAGGAAGGTCAGCTGCCCTTCTTTGTGCCTCCGCCAGGACACAGTCCCAAGCCAACCATCGCCGTGCCTCAGCTCCAGTCCACACTCCAGACCAAAAGTTTTGGCTCTCATCGAAGGACCTGCCATTAAAGGTGGCTTCTAAGAAACTTTCCCCCGATTCATTGGTCCCTTTGAAATTGATTGTGTCATTAACCCCTCTGCTGTGCACCTGAAACTCCCAGCCTCTCTCAAGATCCACCCTACCTTCCCTGATCAAACTTGTCAGTTCCAGTCCCCTGTCTCCTCCTGCAGCAGCTCCTCCACCCCCTCGGCTCATCGATGACCATCCTGCCTATGCTGTCCGGCAGCTTCTGGACGTGCGCCGTCAGGGTTGCGGCTGGCAGTACCTGGTGGACTGGGAACAATACGGGCTGAGGAGCGCTGATGGGTTCCCCACCGTCATATTATGGACCCCTCCCTCTTACGTGCTTTCTATACCTCATACCCAGATAAGCCTGGTCGGGCGCCAGGCTTATCTGGGGGGGGGGGTACTGTTACATCTGTGCCTGCCACGTCCTCTACTGCTTATCCTGTGTCTCCATAACCTGTCGCCGCTCCTCCAGTGCTCTCTCCCTCTGTGTGTTTGTGTGTGTGTGTGTGTGTGTGTGTGTGTGTGTGTGTGTGTGTGTGTGTGTGTGTGTGTGTGTGTGTGTGTGTGTGTGTGTGTGTGTGTGTGTGTGTGTGTGTGGCAGATCCCCACCAGCTGCAACTTGTTCCATAATCAAGACCTCTACAAATACTCAGCCATGCCACTTCTATGCTGCCAGATCATAACCTCTGCTCAGTCAGTCTGCGTTTTTAGCCGTTTGTTCCTGATTCTGTTTTCCTCTCTGCTACAGTTCTGTCCGTTCTGACTCTGGTCCCTGTCTCCAGTCCCACGTTTCGTCAGTCCTGCTACCCTTTCCTGGACCCCCCACTCTACTGCTTCCTTGGATTCCTCTCCGGACCTGCTTACCCAGCCCCAACTCCCCTCGCTCCAGCTCCAGCACCTGGCTCCCTGCAACCCGCCCGAGCTTTCCCTGGCCTGCACCCCATCTTCCCCGTTTTTCAATAAATACCTTGGTTACCTTATCCCAGTCTCATCGTCTGAGTCTGCTCTTGGGTTCTCCTTCTCCTGCTCCGCGTAACAAAAGGGTCTGAATACCTATGTAAATGTGATTTCCGGTTTGTTTTTGTAATAAATTAGCACATTTCTAAAAACTTGTTTTTGCTTTGTCATTATGTGTTGATTGGTGAGATTTAAAAAAAATCAATTTTAGAATAAGGTTGGAACATAACAAACAAAATGTGGAAAAAGTCAAGGGGTCTGAAAATCCGAATTAACTGTATTTCCTTTAGCCTCTTCTTACAGTGCTCTTGAGTCTTGTGTCCAGAGATTCTTTATTGTCTGAAGAAAGAGCATCTGTTATTTCCAATTTTAGCTACTTACTTCATGGTATGGTTTATCAGTTTGTAACTATAGATGTATTGACGTACATGGGAATACAACATTTTTATAAGAAATATATCTGAGGAGAGCGCAAAGCAGCCTCTCTCTCTCACCCTCTCTCTGCACGTTTCTAAGTTATGTCTCTCTCCTTGTTCTCTGAAGAAAGGTTCCCTGTCACTCTGGGGTGCTTATTACTGTGCAGCCTTTCAAGGCTGGGCTGGCTGAGTGGTATGCTCCCTAAACCCATACAAATCAAATAGTATTTGTCACATGCGCCGAATACAACAGGTATAACCTTACCAACAATGCCGTTAAGAACAATAAGAGTTAATAAAAAAATATTTACTAAATAAACAAAAGTAAAAAAATAAAACAGCAACAATAAAATAACAATAAGGAGGCTATATACAGGGGGTACCGGTACAGAATCACTGTGAGGGGGTACAGGTTAGTCGAGGTAATATGTACATGTAGGTAGGGGTAAAGTGTCTATGCATAGATAATAGATAATAAACAGCGAGTAGCAGCAGCGTAAAAAAAAGGGGGGGGGGTCAATGCAAATAGTCCACGTAGCCATTGGATTAGCTGTTCAGGAGTCTTATGGCTTGGCGGTAGAAGCTGTTCAGAAGCCTTTTGGACCTAGACTTGGCGCTCCGGTACCACTTATGGTGCGGTAGCAGAGAGAACAGTCTATGACTAGGATGGCTGGAGTCTTTGGCAATTTTTAGGGCCTTCCTCTGCCACCACCTGGTATAGATGACTTGAAGCTTAGCCCCAGTGATGTACTGGGCTGTACGCACTACCCTCTGTAGCGCCTTTGCAGTTGGAGGCCGAGCAGTTCCTATACCAGGAGGTGATGCAACCAGTCAGATGCTCTCGATGGTGCAGCTGTAGAACTTGGAGGATCTGAGGACCTATGCCAAATCTTTTCAATCGTGCCCTCTTAGCGACTGTCTTGGTGTGTTTGGACCATGGTAGTTTGTTGGTGATATGGACACCAAGGAACTTGAAGCTCTCAACCTGCTCCACTACAGCCCAGTCATTGAGAATGGGGGCGTGCTCGGCCCTCCTTTTCCTGTAGTCCACAATCATCTCCTTTGTCTTGATCACGTTTAGGGAGAGCTTGTTGTCTTGGCACCACACTGGCAGATCTCTGACCTGCTCCCAATAGGCTGTCTCATCATTGTCTGTGATCAGGCCTACCACCGTTGTAGTGTCGGCAAACTTGATGGTGTTGGAGTCGTGCTTGGCCATGCAGTATTGGGTGAACAGGGAGTACAGGGGGTGACTAAGCACCCACCCCTGAGGGGCCCCCCGTGTTGAGGATCAGCGTGGCAGAGTGAATCACTGGGTTGGTAAGAGTGCTCTTCTACCAACGCCAAGATGAATTTTCCCTCTTAAATGGCATCACAATATGCTAAAAAAACAAGCCAAAAACGAAATGAAAATCTTTGTAATACGAAGGGAATACAACAACAAACAAACAAATCACACTGCATCCTGTATCACAATTGTTGTCATAGAATCCACCTTAATTGTTTCGTGGTTTGTTATCACTCATAAAACATATCTTACCAACAATCCAGGAAGCTGTCTTTAAAGGGTTAATGCATTCATTAATACGGTCCGCTGGCCCCTCTGTGTGTGTGTTGTTCACAGCATCCCGCTAATGTTATTGGAAAAGACAAAAGAATTTATGGCAGATGAGACAGAAATGAAATTACTCATTGAGTGCTTTTTTGGTGATGGTCAGGTTATGTTCAGTGCAATGATTGGTTTTCCTGTCTGATAACATTACCAGCTATATATTATATATATATACACACACACACACACACACACACACACACACACACACACACACACACACACACACACACACACACACACACGTGTGTGTGTAGTATAAAATAAAATTACTGTATGGGTCATATAAGTGTCATAAATGTGTAAATATCTGCAATATCTGACCTTTGGATCTTCTATAAGACTGTAATAACATTCTCCTGTACTAAGTGAACAGCTTCTGTACAGTTATAAGACACTGCCACCACCTGGTCATTCACATAAAGACTTGAAATGTACATTATACTCTACATCTAGACTATTTTAATGAATAAGGATTCTATAAGTCAATTATTGTTGTGTTTCCAAAAACCAGGATTTCAGTAGGACACAAAGGCCAGAAATCTTATGTCAGCAGATCACATCAGATCTTATGTCAGCAATTCAGCAATTCAACACAAAGGTCAAGGTGCCTCAACCCGATATTCTAGCATCCATCCGTTTAGCATGCAATCTTTATATTAATCAGTGATTGTTGCTCAATAGCATGTGTATAGGCTAACCATTCCCCCCCAAAAAATATATATCACATTTACATAAGTATTCAGACCCTTTACTCAGTACTTTGTTGAATCACCTTAGGCAGCGATTACAGCCTCGAGTCTTCTTGGATATGACGCTACAAGCTTGGCACACCTGTATTTGGGGAGTTTCTCCCATTCTTCTCTGCAGATCCTCTCAAGCTCTGTCAGGTTGGATGGGGAGCGTTGCTGCACAGCTATTTTCAGGTCTCTCCAGAGATGTTAGATCAGGTTCAAGTCTGTGCTCTGGCAGGGCCACTTAAGGACATTGAGACATGTCCCAAAGCCACTCCTGTGTTGTCTTGGCTGTGTGCTTAGGGTTGTTGTCCTGTTAGAAAGTTAACATTTGCCCCAGTCTGAGGTCCTGAGCACTCTGGAGCAGGTTTTCATCAAGGATCTTTCTGTACTTTGCTCCGTTCATCTTTCCCTCGATCCTGATTAGTGTCCCAGTCCCTGCCGCTGAAAAACATCCCCACAGCATGATGCTGCCATCACCATGATGCTGCCACCACCATGCATCACCTTAGGGATGGTGCCAGGTTTCCTCCAGATGTGACGCTTGGCATTCAGACCAAAGAGTTCAATCTTGGTTTCATCAGACCAGAGAATCTTGTTTCTCATGGCCTGAGAGTCTTTAGGTGCCTTTTGGCAAACTCCACGCGGGCTGTCATGTGCCTTTTACTGAGGAGTGGCTTCCGTCTGGCCACTACCATAAAGGCCTGATTGGTGGAGTGCTGCAGAGATAGTTGTCCTACTGGAAGGTTCTCCCATCTCCACAGAGGAACTCTGGAGCTCTGTCAGAGTGACCATCAGGTTCTTGGTCATCTCCCTGACCAAGGCCCTTCTTCCCTAATTGCTCAGTTTGGCTGAGCAGCCAGCTCTAAGAAGAGTACTGGTGGTTCCAAACGTCTTCCATTTAAGAATGATGGAGTCCATTGTGTTCTTGGGGACCTTCAATGCTGCAGACATTTTTTGGTACCCTTCCCCAGATCTGTGCCTCGACACAATCCTGTCTTTGAGCTCTACGGATAATACCTTCGACCTCATGGCTTGGTTTTTGCTCTGACATGCACTGTCAACTGTGGGACCTTATATTGACAGGTGTGTGCCTTTCCAAATCATGTCCAATCAATTTACCACAGGTGGACTCCAATCAAGTTGTATTAACATCTCAAGGATGATCAATGGAAACAGGATGTACCTGAGCTCAATTTCGAGTTTCATAACAAAGGTCTGAATAATTATGTAAATAAGGTATTTCTGTTTTTTATTTTTAATACATTTGCAAACATTTCTAAAAACCTGTTTTCACTTCGTTATTATGGGGTATTATGTGTAGATTGATGAGGGAAAAAATGAATTTAATCAATTTCCAAATAAGGCTGTAAAGTAACAAAATGTGGAAAAAGTCAAGGGGTGTGAATACTTTCTGAATGCACTGTATGCTTGCTCCATTTGATGAATGGATATGTTACAAAACACCAAAAAAATGTGTCTAATGACGTTCAGCCATTGATTAGACATAAAAATCGATGCATATTGCTGACAAATTGATTTCCTTCGTAGCCTGAGAAGTTTGGACACTAACTTGGGACTTTAATTCAGGGAAACTTAAAGCATGTTAAATGTGCAATCAGAGGAAAACAACTCTGGACCACCTTTACTCCACACACAGAGACGCATACAAAGCTCTCCCTCGCCCTCCATTTGGCAAATCTGACCATAATTCTATCCTCCTGATTCCTGCTTAAAGCAGGAAGCACCAGTGACTAGATCCATACAAAAGTGATCAGATGAAGCAGATGCTAAGCTACAGGACTGTTTTGCTGGCACAGACTGGAATATGTTCCAGGATTCTTCCTATGGCATTGTGGAGTACACCACATCAGTCATTGGCTCAATCAATAAGGGCATCGATGACATTGTCCGGACAGTGACCGTACGTACATACCGCAACCAGAAGCCATGGATTACAGGCAACATCCGCACTGAGCTAAAGGCTAGAGCTGCCACTTTCAAGGAGCAGGACTCTAACCCAGAAGCTTATAAGAAATCCCGCTATGCCCTCCGACAAACCATCAATCAGGCAAAGCGTCAATACAGGACTAAGATCGAATCGCATTACCCTGGCTCTGATGCTCATTGGATGTGGCAGGGCTTGCAAACCATTACAGACTACAAAGGGAAGCACAGCCGAGAGCTGCCCAGTGACACTAGCCTAACAGATGAGCTAAACTACTTATATGCTCACTTCGAGGCAAATGGCACTGAAACATGCATGAGAGCACCAGCTGTTCCAGAAGACTGTGTGATCCCGCTCTCCGCAGCCGATGTGAGTAAGACATTTAAACAGGTCAACATTCACAAGGCCAAAGTGCCAGATGGATTACCAGGACGTGTACTGCGAGCATGCGCTGACCAACTGGCAATTGTCTTCAGTGACATTTTCCACCTCTCCCTGTCCGAGTCTGCAATACCAACATGTTTTAAGCAGACCACCATAGCGCCTGTGCCCAAGAACACTAAGGTAACCTGCCTAAATGACTACCGACCCGTAGCCCTCACATCTGTAGCCATGAAGTGCTTTGAAAGGCTGGTCATGGCTCACATCAACACCATTATCCCAGAAACCCTAGACCCACTCCAATTTGCATACCGCCCCAACAGATCCACAGATGATGCAATCTCTATTGCACTCCACACTGGATTTCCTGACGGGCCGCCCCCATGTGGTAAGGGTAGGTAACAACACATCTGCCACGCTGATCCTCAACACAGGGGCCCCTCAGGGTTGCATGCTCAGCCCCCTCCTGTACTCCCTGCTCATTCATGACTGCACGGCCAGGCACGACTCCAACACCATCATTATGTTTGCCGATGACACAACAGTGGTAGGCCTGATCACAGACAATAATGAGACATAGGGAGGAGGTCTAAGACCTGGCCGTGTGGTGCCAGGACAACAACCTCTCCCTCAACGTGATCAAGACAAAGGAGATGATTGTGGACTACAGGAAAAAGATGACTGAGCACGCCCCCATTCTCATCGATGGAGCTGCAGTGGAGCAGGTTGAGAGCTTGTCCACATCACCAACAAACTAACAAGCGTACCAAGACAGTCATGAAGAGGGCACGACAAAACCTATTCCCCCTCAGGAGACTGAACAGATTTGGCATGGGTCCTCAGATCCTCAAAAGGTTCTACAACTGCACCATCGAGAGCATCCTGACTGGTTGCATCACTGCCTGGTATGGCAACTGCTCGGCCTCCGATCGCAAGGCACTAGGTCGGAACGGCCCAGTACATCATTGGGGTGGAACTCCCTGCCATCCAGGACCTCTATACCAGGGGGTGTCAGAGGAAGGCCCTAAAAATTGTCAAAGACTCCAGCCACCCTAGTCATAGACTGTTCTCTCTGCTACCGCACGGCAAACAGTCCCGGTTCGCCAAGTCTAGGTCCAAGAGGCGTTACCCCCAAGCCCTAAGACTCCTGAACACCTAATCAAATGGCTACCCAGACTATTTGCATTGCTCCCCCGCCCTCTTTTACACCGCTGCTACTTTCTGTTGTTATCATCTATGCATAGTCACTTTAATAACTCTTCCCACATGTACATATTACCTCAACTAACCAGTGCCCCCGCACATTGACTCGGTACCGGTACCCCCCTGTATAAAGTCTCGCTGTTGTTCTTTAATTACTTGTTACTTTTATTTCTTATTCTTATCCATATTTTTTTTAAACTGCATTGTTGGTTAGGGGCTAGAAAGTAAGCATTTCACTGTAAGGTTGTATTTGGCGCATGTGACTAATAAAATTTGATTTGATTTGAAAGTGTATCGTTGTAGCTGTGTGGGCTAATATAGTCTAAATGTTTGCATTGGGATAAGTTGAACCAATGGTCATGGAGTATGTTGAGCCAATGGTTGAGCCAATGGCATGTTGAGCAAATTGAAGTGTTTTCTTTCCAGGTGTAATGCAAGGCCTTATCTCTGGGATATGAAGTAACAACAGGGCCTGGCTTATTTTCGAAATGTTAAAAAAGGTGTTTGTTAGTGTTAAAAGGTACTTAAAATAATTAAAAGACAAAAAAGGTGATTGTGATTGTGTTGAATTGTGTTTGGGAAATAAAGATAGACATGGTTTTAAAAAAGTAGTGGTAATAGTTCATTCAGTACAGAAATGTGCAGGGGACTTAACTTACCTGTCACGTCCTGACCAGTAAAGGGGTTATTTGTTATTATAGTTTGGTCAGGACGTGGCAGGGGGTATTTGTTTTATGTGGTTCAGGGTATGTTTGTGTTCATGTAGAGGGGGAATTTGGTTTATATGGTTTGGGGTGGTTGTTTATGTAGAGGGGCATTTGATTTATTAGTCCAGGGTTTTGGTTATTGTTCTATGTTAGTTTAGTTCTATGTTCAGTCTAGTCATTTGTATTTCTATGTTTAGTTAATTGGTGTTGGGGCCTTCAGTTGGAGGCAGCTGTCTATCGTTGCCTCTGATTGAAGGTCCTATAAATAGGTATGTGTTTTGCCATGGGATTTTGTGGGAGATTGTTGCTGTGTATAGCTTTGTGCCTTACCGGCCTGTTCGTTGTCGTCGTGTTTTTGTATACGTGTTTATTTTGGTTTTCCGTCTTTATCCTTTAAATAAAAGATGAGTATACATTTTCCCGCTGCGTCTTGGTCTAAACCCTACGACACCAGTGACATTACCCAGTCCCGCGGCTCAACTTACCTCATACCCGGCGTAAGTTGTGCCAAGAGACCACTTTTGGATAAGCTATGTTTTCAAAACTTTAATGTTTACATTAATTCTGATTATGTCCAGGGATACACAACGTCTTGAAATATATCTAGATATTTTTAGAAATAATACTATATTTCCCTTGATGGAGTCATGCTGAATGAAAAATAAATGGCTTAACTTACCCAACTCTCCCCTAATTGTGTTTTGATATAAATTATTGTAAGATAGTATTTATTGTATGAGCGCAGTTGATATTTGTATGGGTGTATTTATGGATGGTTATTATTGTCCGTGGGAGCTGTGGGGTTAGCGTGCTGCCCATTGCTACTTCTGAGTGGGAATGTCTATTTTCAAGGTTGCCATGGAAACCATTGTATTTTCAGTGGCAGTGATTGGTGCTTCCAGGCTAGCAATAATCAGTTATTTCTGTCATGAGTCAACACCTGACACACGCACAAAACAAACACACACAAGAATGCACAAAGGTACACACATGCATGTAAACGTGCACACACATGCACAAAGGCACACTCATGTACACACCGTGCACACACACATTCACTCAAGCAGGCACACACACACACACACTTTCTCCTTTTCACACACCTTTCTAGCACAGCCTTATTTTGAAATCTCTCTCCATCTTCTCCTTAAACAATATTAGTAATGGCACAGCATATGGGCCTTTCAAGTAGGCCAATACAAAATGCAGCTAAACTCTGAACCCAGCAGCACATAATCTTTGCACAAGCGTAATCATAAATAATATCAATGTATTTCATTATGATCTGACCAATGGACTGTCCATGATTATACCAGTCAAAATCAATTAGCAAATTCAAATTAAGGGGAGTTGAAAACTGGGGTGTGACTTCCATACAATGCAAATGCATGTGAATAATCCTCTGCATCCTTTTAAACACAAATAAAAAGCACTTAGAACCCAACAGCAGAAGCAGCTGTAGACTCACAGCATTGAGAAGCATTGCCTTCCATGGTTTCCATTTCATTGTCTCCCATCGACACTCGAGCGAAGATGATCTGGTAGCGCAATAAGAAGGAGTGTATATGAAAACATTCATCTGCCACATTTCCTCATTTCAGTAAAGATGACTGTGGCAACAGGAGACACATGCTGCTGTGTTATACCAGTATGAGGGTCTGGATGGAATGGCTGCTGATGCCTTAAGCTTGAGGACCTAAGCTAATCAATGTCTCTTTGTCTCAGTTGAAACCACCATGTGAAAGGACACAGCAACCTCCACACAGATTACCTTTCCCTTTGTAAATATTGAACAAATACTTCACAAGACAGGTTGATTAAATGTCTATGGTGCGTGTGGGTTTGTGCCATAATGATGTGTTTGAATGGAATCAATAAACCAAGAGAGAGGTAACACAACAAAAGCCAAGACAACAGGGGCACTAAGACACAGCAGAGAGAGTGGCTCTGGTCCTATGCCTCTGCCTCACTCTCCAGCTCTGCAGTCACTGTGTGTGAGTGTGCAAGACAGAGAGGGAGAGAGTGAGCCTGTGTGTGTGTGTGTGTGTATATGTGCATACGCGGTTTACATCAGCAAGAGGAGGGAGACACCATTTACTCCTTCTCTTTTTTCTCTTTCATCTCTATAAATCTATCACTCTGAAAACAGATACAGCCATCCAGAAAATAACAGAAGGAAGAGGTAAAGGCAGAGGAGGGGAAGTGGAGCATGCTGATAAAGAAGGGGAGTGCCTCAACAGCAGTCAGCATCATACACAATACATGCTGCTGACTGATGTCTACCATGCAACCCAGAACTGGGAACTAACCAGCCAGCTTTATATTCTCAAAAGCAGGACAGACAGCAGGCTACAGCATCACAAAACCTGCCCTAAACCAGGTACATTATGCATCTCTGTATGTCTCTATGTCTCTCTCTGACTCTCTGTCTCCCTCTGTGTCTCTTTCTGTCTCTGTCAGTCTCCCTCTCCGTCTCTCTCCCTATAAATATATATTGTTACGTCTCTCTCTGGCTCCCTCTCTGTCTGTCTCCCTCTGTCTCCCTCTCTGTCTTTGTCTGTCTCCCTCTGTCTCTATGTCTTTCTTTGTCTCTCTCCCTATAAATATAGATCTCTATGTCTCTGTCTGTCTCTCCGTCTCTCTTGCCGTCTCTGTCTGTCTCTGTCTCTTCCTGTCTTTTTATTTGTAATTCTCTCTAATCCTCCTTGCATGTAGAATACATGATGTGATCAAGTCTTGTAACATGGTGTTGTTAACATGGTGTTGTTACATGGGGTTATTAACATGGGGTTGTTATGTAATGTTGGGCATGGGGTTGGTCCCTGTAGACTGTGAATGTAATAGATTTGTTCTGATTGATGGGTGAAAGACTGGGTGCTGAGACGGGAGATAGGGACAGTCACAGGGACCTGTGGATAGCTTTCGATTTGGATCAAAAAAGCAGGAGGGGCAGGGTGGACTAGAAGTATGTGTTGTGTGTGTTAAGGGGCTGCATGGGGGCATAAGTGCAGTCAGAGAAGAGTTGGTGTGGGAGACTAATGAGGCTAGAATTGGTGTCTAATAGGTTAGCATAGTGGCTAACCCGGTACAGGCAGAGGCATATCCACAATGACTTGGCCATGCAGATCTAATGGCATTATCTTACGCACCTTTTCTTTTCAAGGAGGTGTTGGCGTTTGCTGTGGCTCATGAGCAGACATACAGGCTTATACTGAATGTGATATTGTTGACAAAAGAGAATCACAGAGTCTGGAAGAAAAGCAATGCTAACATACTGCTCATTGTATTGGAGTGGGGGGATGAGGAAGATGGGAAGGAAGAGGATGAAGAGGAAAAAGGGCAGGAATACATAGGATAGAGTGTAATTCTAAAGACATTTATCCAGTACTGTGTACTTTGAAAGTGCACAAAGTGCATATTGGGACAGCTGAGAAACAGCATCACAAGTGGAGACACATGAGCTCCTGTGCCAGGTCATAAGACTGTGCTAAATGGATCCAATCACAATCATTATACTACACAATTCAACATAAGCATAGACCTAGAAGCCAACAAGAATAACAAGAATTTCAAATGAATAACAAAGAATAGAGATCAAGGGTGTATTCACTAGGAACCAAACAGAACCAAACAGAAGCAAAAGGGCGAAACCAGGAGGGACCTACCTAAACGTGTCCAATAGAAACTCTAGTTTTTGTTGCAAAACAGAACATTTTGCAGCAGTTTGGACTAATGATAACACCCCAGGTTTTAGTAACAGGTTTCACAGCTGAGGGCTGTGGTTGTGGCTAAGTTTGACTGAGAGTGTGCTCGAGTTGAGTCTGAGAGGATTCATGTGTTTTCACATGCAAAAGTGACTGCTTTTGATAAAAACCCTTTACCTGCCTTTCCAATGAAAATTGAAAATATATTTAATGGGAAAGAGATGTTGTATGTTTCGAACGATGCATCCTGCTGCTTTTTGACAACATGACCGAGCAGCGCGGATTACTGTTCGATTTGAGAACGCCGCTCCTTCGTCAGTGCTTTGCCCATTCACGTCACCGCGGTGCACCGCGGTTCAGTTTAATCAAACTGCAGTAGCTAATGTCCTTCATCCCGCTTCTCTCTGTTCCTAGGAAAAGGCCTGCATTGCTGAGGAGGTTGAGGGGAGTTGACTTTTCATAGGGGGACGCAGGGTCTCACCCCCCCGTCTATAGAGCTGCTGCTGTCTGACCTCCGCCCAGACTGGGCCTCTGGTTCCTGGCCCCGCCCCCAGCTGTGAAGGATGGGTGATGGGCCTGTGATTGACACCCCCCGCCCGCCTTGTCCCGCTATTCGATGGAGGCATTGTGGAACTCCTCCCTCCCCTTCCCACTGCCCAAGGCCAACACCTCGTCCTCTGAGTCACCCAAGAGCGGAGCTCTGTCCCAGTCAATAGCGCTACTCGCCATGCTGCTCATGGACCTGCTGGCCGTGGTGGGCAATGGGGCCATAATGGCTGTCATCGCCAAGGCCCCACAGCTACGTAAGTTTGCCTTTGTCTTCCATCTGTGCCTGGTGGACCTGCTGGCGGCCCTGGTTCTGATGCCCCTGGGCATGCTCTCAGGCCGGGCCTTCTTTGGCGAGGCCCTGTGTCGGAGCTACCTCTTCCTCAGCGTGTGCCTGGTCAGCGCCGCCATCCTCTCCATCTCAGCCATCAATGTGGAGCGCTACTACTACATCATCCACCCCATGCGCTACGAGGTGAAGATGACCCTGGGCCTGGTGGCCTCAGTGCTGGTGGGGATATGGGTCAAAGCTTTGTCCATGTCCGTCCTGCCGCTGCTGGCCTGGGCCTTACAGGGCGAAAGGACTCCTCTTCTGGATGGTGCTGGAGTTGGGGGAGGGGGTGGAGGTGTACCCTCACCCCCTGCTCAGGGTCACAGGCGATGCTCCTTGCACTGGACAGGGGGTGGGTCAAACCGTGTTGCCTTCATGGTCCTGTTCACGCTGGTGTACTTCCTGTGTCCACTGATGGTCATCCTGGTAGTGTACTGCAGCATGTTCAAGGTGGCGCGGGTGGCGGCCATGCACCACGGGCCCCTGCCGACTTGGATGGACACGCCCCGCCGCCATCGCTCTGAGTCGCTCAGCAGCCGCTCCACCATGGTGACCAGCTCAGGGACAGGCACGGGGACAGGGGAGGGGCGCGACACTCCTCACCGCGCCTTCGGAGGGGGTAAGGCGGCAGCGGTGTTAGCAGCAGTGGGTGGACAGTTCCTGTGCTGTTGGCTGCCCTACTTCTCCTTTCACCTTTACTCAGCTCTGGCCTCTAGCCCTCCAGCCACGCTGGCCCCCCTGGAGGAGGTGGTCACCTGGATCGGCTACTTCTGCTTCACCTCCAACCCCTTCTTCTACGGCTGTCTGAACCGGCAGATCCGCGAGGAGCTGGGCAAGCATGTGCCTTGCCTGTTCCGCCGGGCAACGGGAGAGGAGGACCGACTGCCCAGCCGTGAGGGATCCATAGAGGAGAATTTCCTGCAGTTCCTCCAGGGCACTGGCTGCAACCTGGATGCCCAGGACTCCCACAGCACATCCAGCCCCAAGGGAGAGGCCTGCCGGCCCCTGGCCCAGCCCCCACAGCCTATACCCATTGACTTCCGCATCCCAGGACAGATTGCAGAGGAGACGTCAGAGTTCCTTGAGCATCACCAGATTAAAAACAACCATATCATATCGGACATTTAGGTTATGTATTTATTTTATGTAAAAAACCAACACAAAAAGTTACCAGGATAACAATTACCACAGTAACATAACCACACTGGTATACAGTACATCACGGAGTATTAACATAAAGCATGTTATTCTTAACAATCAAAAGCTGTGCAATGGGAAATTTAGATTTTTTTTTAAGAGTCCATATTGTCCTGAATCGCATTTTGCAGCTTCACTTTCCATTCTGTAAAGGCTGCAATGCTATGGAATTTATATTATTTGTATAATGTTTCTATTGGAATATACAGCAAATCATTTGCTGTGGATTGTGGCATTTTGGGGAGAAAGACAAATGGCACAACTGTAGCTGCAGTGTATCTGACAGGTTAATATTGTCAGTGATGCCAATATTGGGGTTATTTGTTAGGGAATTCGTTTTAGAGATTTCATTCTTTACTTTTTTTACTTCACAATGCATTGATAGTGCCAGTATGTTATTAATACAGATGTATTATATATTCTGTGATTTCCTTTTGGATTTCAAACAAAACAAGCCCTTGAGCAAAGGGGCTGTTAGAGTCTGTGTGTCTTCTTTCTTTTGATAAGCCTACTTTAAACTATATCAGGTTTTATGACTTTCAGAAGTCATCATTGAGCCAAACATTTGTCTAATATCTGATACTGGTAGATCAATTACTTTTGAAGAATTGAGGTATGACAGCTTATTTACATAAGCTGTAGAATATAGAAACCAATGTTGGAGTGCAGGAAGACATGCCTGAAAATATGTAAGTATTCCTGACCCCTTTACCTCTGTAAAATATAATTAAACGGATGTATAGTAGACTGTGAGTGAATGGTCACTATATAACTACGATAAAGATACTGAAAGTTGGGACTTTTAGAAATTATGAACGAGCTACAGTACTTTATTTGTGCCCTGGTTGTGAGGTTGAGGCACGGAGGAAGTAAGAAGTACCATGGGGCAGCCACCTATTGTTGATAGGTAAACCTCTGGGCAGATACCCCCTCTCTCTGGTGCTTTTCCTTAACACATCATCTGTGTTATCCCATAAGCAGGCCAGGTTTATTGTGACCACAGTTAGGATGTAGGCAATCTTTTCCTTGCTAATCCTGAACTACTTCTGGTCTGTCAGAAAAGTACATTTATTTATCATCTATCTACCGTTTAGATAGTACAGTGCCCCTCAAATTGACATGGGCAGGTGTTCAATACATTGGCAGATGTTCAGTTAAGGCAGGAGTATTTTTGTTAATTGATGCACTACATTACATTTCTATACAATTAGATTTTTACATTTGTTGTTTTACAAATGTAGCTGTGTTTTATGTTTGATAAAACCTGATAGTGAGTTCAACTCTACAACTTAAGTATTTTATTGTTGATTATTATTTGTTAATTATCTTTTGTGATTAATTAACAAAATACAATGGTGTATTCAAATGGTATACAGTAACTGTCTTTTCAATGAGCAGTGGGTTGGAGAATGTAATAAACCAATTATATTTTACAGTGCAGCTCCTCAGAGTTCTCTACCTCAGATACAATATTGACTTCATTTGCAGGTCCAGCACACAATGTACACATTGAAAATATATGGTGTAAGTCATGCCACATATTTTTAACTATATGCTCCCTGGGTTGCTTTCCTTCTGCAGCTGGACAAGGACAGACTGACAAAAGCTGTCCTCGTGGCTTTGTCTGAGAGACTTGATACAACGCCTTCAAGTCTGCTATCTCACATTGTTAGGGGATTTAGAATGGTTTGAGCTGTCCAGAACAGTACTGGCCAATTTGAGGTATCAGCCTTGTTAAAACATATATGGTTTATGCAAGAATACAGAATAAAAATTATTTATTTCCTTTCTGGCTTCTTACTCGTTTATTGATTGGTTTAACAAATATGAATGAATGAAATGTTATTTTTGTGTCAAATCGCCAATTGGCAAGCCATCCCTTATGGGATTAATTGACACATGAACAAACATTACAATAATTCACTATGGTAATTAAATGACAATTCTTCTTCCGATGATCTCTGCATTGTGCATCGCATGAAGAGTGAAAAAAAAGGAAACCCTTTTGCAATTATGTTAGCACAGCTGAAAACTGTTGTTCTGACTAAAGAAGCAACAAAACTGCCCTTTTTTAGACTAGTTGAGTACATGGAGCATCGACATGTGTGGGTTCGATTACAGGCTCAAAATGGCCAGAAACAAAGAACTTTCTTCTGAAACTCGTCAGTCTATTCTTGTTCTGAGAAATGAAAGCTATTCCATGTGAGAAATTGCCAAGAAACTGAAGATCTCGTACAACGCTGTGTACTACTCCCTTCACAGAACAGCGCAAACTGGCTCTAACCAGAATAGAAAGAGGAGTGGGAGGCCCCAGTTCACAACTGAGCAAGAGGACAAGTACATTAGAGTGTCTAGTTTGAGAAACAGATGCCTCACAAGTCCTCAACTGGCAGCTTCATTAAATAGTACCCGCAAAACACCAGTCTCAACGTCAACAGTGAAGAGGCGACTCTGGGATGCTGGCCTTCTAGGCAGAGTTGCAATGAAAAAAACATATCTCTGTCCAGTGTTTGTGTTATTTTGCCCATCTTAATATTTTCTTTTTATTGGCCAGTCTGGGATATGCCTTCAATCTCACCTCACAGGGTTCCCAGGCCATGCCTCCAGTTATTGAATCAGTGCAAACTTGTGGACTCCTAAAAAGTAACGTACTGCTCTATTATGGACAAGTTCATATTTAAAATACCTCTTAGCACCACACACTCCTGCTGAATAGTCCAGAACAGGACACACGCATGTCTGATACAGTTTGGAATACGTAGCATAACCAATATTTTTCAGTGTTTTAGTTTTTCCTGACTCCCCCAAGAGCTCTACTTGCTGAGTTGGCCAGGGCAGATGTTCCGTATAGAAAGATAATATGCTCATCAATAAAAAATACCCAAATACTTATAATTGCTAGTAAGCTCAAGAATGTCTTCACCAAAACAAAACTGAAAAACACATCTTCATACCTGGTTTTCTAAAATGCATTATCTGTGTATTTGTCTGGCTGATCATGAGTCTCCATCTTTTACACCAATTGACTGCACATAATAACATGTTCTGCAGGTCTTGTTCATTTTCTGCCATCAAAATATCAGCATTTCATCATAATATCTTAGTCCAATATTTAACTGTTTAATTTATTTTGCCAAATCATTTATAAACATAGCAAACAAAGTTGGTGATATGCCGTCTTCTTGTTTTACACCTGAGGGTGTGGGAAATCAATCTGTACGATATTCATTAACACGCACACAAGCAATTGGTACTTTGTAAAGAGACTGGATTGCGTGATAAAATTTCCCTTCAACCCCTGTCTTTAACAAACTATAGGCTAAAAGATCCCTATTTACAAAATCAAAGCTTTCTGGAAATCAATGAAACATGCAAAAGTAGGCTTCTCTTCGTGTGATCAATAGCCTATTGTTGAGGATTGATGAATATCATTTATAAATAAATATATTTCGTAAAACTGCTCTACTTTATGTTTGTTTGTGTGCAGGATTGATGTTAACTTTCTTAATGGAGAGACCAAGGTTATTTGGGTGGCTCATCTCCATTTCCATTAGCTGCTGGGTGGAGCAGTATTGTAGTTCACTGTATGTGGTTGATGCCCATCATTGCTTTGATATACCATTGAAAGAGGGGGAAAGATGCAGTTCAAATACTCTAACCTCGGGGTGACATTTAACTTCAAAGTCGGAGTCGGGGATCTGACCTTCACGTAAAAGAAAAGAGAAAAATAGTCACAACAAAGGGCACGATGGATACTTTCACATTTCACTCATTATATTATGAGAGTAGTGGATAGACAGAAAGAGAAGAGAGTGTAGGTGTAGGACAGGCTTTACCAGCTTAGGACAAATAGATACTGTTGAAATAATCAGCAGTGACACAATTTACAGTGTAGGACAATAATATATTATTTTTCAGTTGGAATTCACTAGAGTAAATGCATAAGCAAACACCTATCCCTAAATTCCAACAGATAATTCTGACTCTGTTCAGTAAGTGTAATACTATGCATGAAATGCCCTGTCATTTTTTTTTACCACCATCTTGTTGCTGACCTCGTACAGTTACATTTATGTTGAAACTCAACAGGCCTCCCTTCACACCTCCTCCTCAGCAAAGACCCCTCAGTAAACCATCCCCCAGCTTCTCCAGGCTCTGCCATTCCCATGGCAACATATAACCACTGACATTTTGTATGATATGTTACATATTCCTATTTGTTGTGGCTAACGTTAGCTGGGCTAGGGTTTAGGGTTAGGAGTTAAGGTTAGGATTAAGGTTAGGGTTAAGGATTGGAGTTAGGTTAAAGGGTTAAGGTTAGGGGAAGGGTTAGCTAACATGCTAAGTAGTTGCAAAGTCTAAAAAGTAGTAAATAAAAGTTGCTAAAATGCTAAAGTTGTTCGTGATGAGATTCAAACACGCAACCTGACAGAAATTTTCCATGCGCACAAAAAGCTTATTTCTCTCAAATTTTGTTAGTGAGCATTTCTCCTTTGCAAAGATAATCCATCCACCTGACAGGTGTGACATATCAAGAAGCTGATTAAACAGCATACTCATTACACGGGTGAACCTTGTGCTGGGGACGATAAAAGGTTTTGTTACACAACACAATGCCACAGATGTCTCAAGGTTTGAGGGCACATGTAATTGGCATGCTGACTGCAAGAATTCTCACCAGAGCTGTTGCCAGAGATTGTAATGTTAATTTCTGTACCATAATCCGCCTCCAGCGTCTTTTTATAGAATTTGGCGGTACGTCCAACCGGCCTCACAACCGTAGACCATTTGTAACTAGCCCAGGCCCTTCACCTGCGGGATCATCTGAGACCAGCCACCCAGACAGCTGATGAAACTGTGGGTTTTTACAACCAAATAATTTCTGTACAAACTGTCAGAAACCATCTCAGGGAAGCTCATCTGGGTGCTTGTCATCCTCACCATGGTCTTGACCTGACTGCAATTTGGCATCGTAACTGACTTCAGTGGGCAAATGCTCACCTTCGATGGCGATTGGCACGCTGAAGAAGTGTGCTCTTCACGGATGAATCCCAGTTTCAACTGTACTGGGCAGATGGATGACCACGTGTATGGCATTGTGTGGGCGAGTGGTTTGCTGATGTCAACGTTGTGAACAGAGAGCCCCATAGTGGTGGTGGGGTTATGGTATGGGCAGGCATAAGCTATGGACAACAAACACAATTGCATTTGTAACCGATGTGAAATGGCTAGTTAGTTAGCGGTGGTGCGCGCTAATAGCGTTTCTATCGGTGACGTCACTTGCTCTGAGACCTGAAGTGGTTGTTCCCCTTGCGTTGCAAGGGCCGCAGGTTTTGTGGCGCGATGGGTAACGATGCTTCGTGGGTGTCAGTTGTTGATGTGTGCAAGGGTCCCTGGTTCGGGGCGAGGAGAGGGACGGAACCTACACGGTTACACATTTTATCAATGGCAATTTGAATGCACAGAGATACCATGACGAGATCCTGAGGCCCATTTTCGTTCCATTCATCCGCCGCCATTACCTCATGTTTCAGCATGATAATGCACGGCCCCATGTTGCAAGGATCTGTACACAATTCCTGGAAACTGAAAGTGCCCCAGTTCTTCCATGGTCTGCATACTCACCAGACATGTCACTCATTGAGCAAGTTTGGGATGCTCTGGATCTACGTGTACGACAGCGTGTTCCAGTTCCCGCCAACATCCAGCAACATCGCACAGCCATTGAAGAGGAGTGGGACAACATTCCACAGGCCACAATCAACAACCTGATAAACTCAATGCAAAGGAGATGTGTCACACTGCATCAGACAAACGGTGGTCACATCAGATATTGACAGCTTTTGTGATCCACGCCCTTGCCTTTTTTTTACCAACAGATGCATATCTACAATATATTCCCAGTCATGTGAAATCCATAAATTAGGGCCTAATTCTTTTTTTTTAATTGACTGATTTCCTCATATGAACTGTAACTCAGTAAAATCTTAGAAATTGTTGCATGTTGCGTTTATATTTTTGTTCAGTGTAGTAAACCAGTCCTGCTAGATTATAGTACATCATAGATCTAATCCAGGGTTTTTTAAACTTTTTCGATCAAGGGCCCAATGAAACACACTCAAACAATCTGGGGACCACCTTTTAGTCTAGCTGCTGTAATTTTCAATGTGTTCGTTTTATGCTTTTTCAGGGACCCTGAAAGCTCCTCGTCCTCCTATGCCCCGTCGTTGAGAATCACTGTAATCAATTACTGATAGATTTAGACTTCATTTCCCTTCAGACCCAGCAATTATTTTGCTTGATTTCCGCGTCACATGACGATGAGAGTCAATTTTCTTTTTGCTCATCTCATCCGCAAGTTTGCATAATTGTAGGGCCAGACATTGTTAACCGTTAACAAAAGAGCAGTTAACAGCCAGTAGTATTTAGACGTCTGTGAGAATTTTGAATCAGTTTAGGGTGTTGAGATTTTATTTGTTTTTAGTAAAGTTTTAACTCAAGATATCCAGCAAAAAAAAAAAAAACTTTTCAAGCCAACCCGGAAAGAACTTAAAGCCACAGTTTGCGAATAACGTTATCTAGCCAAACGGACAATTTCTAGCTACCTAACATTAAGTTAATTTGGTAACTAGCTACTTAATTTGTTTCTTCGAATGAATGTTCAATTTCCTTGCTCTTCTATTAAAACGTTAAATATTCGGCTTCCTAGCAAGTTACATGACATGCATAGTAAAAGCTAACATGTACTAGCTAGCTTGCTGGCCAACGCCTTTTTTCCCTTTTTTTGCCCTCCTTATGCTCGTCGTCGCACAAATGTAGTTTGGAAACGTGTCGTAGTTAACATGGACCAGAATTCTGCGGCAAGCGTTTGACAGACACAACAGTACAACTTTGTAGTTAGAATTAGAATGTCATTCTGTCTTGTTTACTGAACGTTTTTTCCATTTGGATAACTTGTCAAAAGCCAGGTAGCTTTCCAGCTTTACATTATCATAGTATTTAGGATTTACCTGCTGGGATCAAAATGGGTTGCACACTAAGTGCCGAAGATAAAGCTGCCATGGAGAGGAGTAAAATCATTGATCGGAATCTGAGAGAATCAGGCGAAAAGGCTTCAAGTGAAGTCAAGTTGTTGCTTCTAGGTGAGTGTTCCTATGTGACTGACATTAGCAGTGTCTGAAGAGGGTGTTTGTCTAAATTATTACTTTTATGTAGGGCTCATGACTGAATTATCATTACAACTTTCTTTTGAGTTTTCATGCTCATGGTGTAGCCTAATTGTTTCCTCTAGATTCTCAGAACTGGTGCAAAGGCCCCGAAGCGGTGGGGGGGGGGGGGGTGTAGAACTTAAACAGATGGATTCTGCTGGTTCTGGGCACTGACTGTGCATGATTGTTTTTATATCTTTACACGTTTAGTGGAGCTAAGAGTTGGAACTTTCTACCTGATCTTATGGCTTCTCTCTTTACCACTTAACTTTCCACTTCAAGGTGCTGGGGAGTCTGGGAAGAGCACCGTTGTAAAGCAGATGAAGTGAGTACATATTTCAACAGTTTTGTGCACACCCCAAAAACAGCTTTTTACTGATTAGGAACACTTATGAAGTGATGAATCAGTTAGGAACCTTTGAGATGTTATCTAGATTAGATGTTGACCACAAGCACCAGTAAGATGTGCATGATAACCTTCTCTTCCTGCACTCAGAATCATCCATGAGGATGGCTACACACAGGAGGAGTGTAGCCAGTACAGGGTTGTGGTTTACAGCAACACCATCCAGTCCATCATCGCCATCATCCGAGCCATGGGCAGGCTCGCCATTGACTTTGGGGACACAGCAAGATCAGTGAGTCAGCTTAAGATTCTTTTACACTGTTCTAAAACCACTTGAATGTATGTAGTTTACTACTGCTTTTTCCCGTTTGTAAAATGCCACAGTAAGGGTTTTCTCTTTGTTATGACTACAAGGAAGTATGAACTTTACAAGAACAGTGTACAGAATGATCCACTGGCTGCAGAGACATTCCATTCCAACATGGATGGAAGTAAATCACTTGAAAGCTGATTCTGTACCTAACATGTTGATTTCAGTGACATTTTTCTGTTGTCATACTGTTCCCACAAGGATGAGAGCTGTCAGAAGTTGTTTCCTTTTGGTAACTGTGTTTGCTTGGCTCCAGGATGATGCCCGCCAGCTCTTTACCTTGGCCAGCTCAGCAGAGGAAGGGGTCATGACCCCTGAACTGGCTGGGGTCATCAAGAGGTTATGGCAGGATGGAGGGGTCCAGATTTGCTTTGGCAGGTCCAGAGAGTACCAGCTCAACGACTCAGCCTCATAGTAAGAGCATTACAAATATCTGCCCTAAAACTGCTTGAATCAAGTATTATAACGACCAGAGAACCATAGTGAATGATGGGAGGGATATTGTCTTGCACACTTGGCCATCCTCTTTGAAGAGGTAGAGTTTCACATGTTTTCGGAAGATATGCAGGGACTCTGCTGTCTGAGCTTCAGGGGGAAGCCGTTGCCAGGACAGAGAAGCGCTTGGACTGGGCTGAACTGGAGCTGACCCCTGTAGCGGTGGGAGGGCCAAGAGACCAGAGGTGGCAGAATGGAGTGCTCAGGTTGGGGTGTAGGGTTTGCACATAGCCTGAAGGAGGGAGGGGGAGTTAGTCACAATGGGTCAGGCCATAGGCCAAGTGTAACAGTAAAAGATGACGATTAATGTTATGAAAAATGTTTCATTCTTATTTTTTATTATGGACCAGGAAAAAGTCCCCTGTTGCTAGATAAGTTGACTAGGTACGAATGATTTCCTAGAAACTCACTCCTACTTTGAGACATGTCTGACTCCTCTGATACCAGTGAGGACATGAAAGGAGGTACCCTGTGATAGATTGCTGCTGTTGCACCACACTGCTGAAGCAATAGAGACGGGAAGTTCCAGGCCCTAAAGGCAGAAACAGGTTGCCGTTAGTGCCGGGACAATACCAGTATTTGAAATATTCTTTCCATGGCAAAAATGAAAACCGGAAGCAGACAACTCTTTGGTCCTTTAAAAACCTACTGTATACTAAACATTGTGCGCTATAGCTTGGAAAATAAATAAATGTGACTGGATGACATGTTTGTTTCCAACATAAATCCGCTTTGTGTTTTGTTTCCTTGCCATGATACTAACGAGTATCACAATACTGGTATGGTCCTGGCCCTAGTTGCTGTCACTTAGTTTATTTAGGAAAAACTGGAGATTTCAGGACTCGAGGCAAACGAGACAGACTATATGATTACAAGCTCTCTGAGTTGTTTGTTTTAGGAATCATTTCTTTGTTTACTTTATATTCCTCCATATTGGCTTTATTTGTTCACTTGCATTGTTGTTCGAATCCATAGTTGATTCAAAACCAGAACTTCCATTTGCACGTCTTGGCTCACCAATTTGAAACAGCATTATCCAACAATTGGCAAGTATTAGTGTGTTTAAGTACGGTAACTTTTTATATTAAGTCAGCCTCCTCTGCTTTCTCCTCAGTTACCTGAATGACTTGGACAGGATATCCCAGCAGAACTATGTGCCCACGCAGCAGGATGTTCTGCGGACAAGAGTCAAGACCACCGGCATCGTGGAGACACACTTCACATTCAAGGACCTCTACTTCAAGTCAGTAACCTGTTAACACAGCCCTCTGTGCACTGACACTAATAATCACTGAGGCACTTTGTCCCTACAGATAATGATTCACTAATGTAGAAAAGCCCAAAGCTGTTTGTATATCACCGTAGTGACCACATCATACTGTATGAGTGTTTCACTACCTCTCATACCCTTTTTTAATGTCCTATTTTTCTCACTTCCTCATGTCTCTGTCTGACTCGTCCTGCCTGCAGGATGTTTGATGTGGGGGGTCAGAGGTCAGAGAGGAAGAAGTGGATCCACTGCTTTGAGGGAGTCACAGCCATCATCTTCTGTGTGGCGCTCAGTGACTATGACCTGGTGCTGGCTGAGGATGAGGAGATGGTGAGTGGGACAGGGCATCAACTCTAGATCTATAGTCATGTGGTATTTACAAGGTTGTTGCAGTATAAAATGTACAGTACCAGTCAAAAGTTTGAACACCTACTAATTCCATGATTTTTTTCTTTATTTTGACTATTTTCTACATTGTAGAATAAGTGAAGACATCATCAAAACTATGAAATAACACATGGAATCATGTAGTAACCAAAAGTGTTAAGAAAATATTTTATATTTGAGATTCTTTGACAGCTTTGCAAGGAAGACCCAGAGTTATCTCTGCTGCAGAGGATAAGTTCACTGGAGTTAACTGCACCTCAGATTGCAGCCCAAAAAAGTTCTTCACAGAGTTCAAGTAACAGACACATCTCAACATCAACTGTTCAGAGGAGACTGTGTGAATCAGGCCTTAGTGGTTGCATTGCTGCAAAGAAACCACTACTAAAGGACACCAATAAGAAGAAGAGACTTGCTTGCGCCAAGAAACACGACCAATGGACATTAGACCGGTGGAAATCAGTCCTTTGGTCTGATGAGTCCAAATTTGAGATTTTTGGTTCCAACCGCCGTGCCTTTGTAAGACGCAGAGTAGGTAAATGGATGATCTTCGCATGTGTGGTTACCACGTGAAGCATGGAAGAGGAGGAGGTGTGAAGATGTGGGGGTGCTTTGCTGGAGACACTGTCTGATTTATTTAGAATTCAAGGCACACTTAACCAGCATGGCCACCACAGCATTCTGCAGCGATACACCATCCCACCTGGTTTGGGCTTAGTGGGACTATTTGTTTTTCAACAGGACAATGACCAAAAACACACCTCCAGGCTGTGTAAGGGCTATTTGACCAAGAAGGAGCGTGATGGAGGGCTGCATCAGATGACCTGGCCTCCAGTCACCCGACCTCAACCCAAATGAGATGGTTTGGGATGAGTTGGACTACAGAGTGAAGGAAAAGTAGCCAACAAGTGCTCAGCATATGTGGGAACTCCTTCAAGACTGTTGGAAAAGCATTCCAGGTGAAGCTGGTTGACAGAATGCCAAAAGTGTGCAAAGCTGTCAAAGGTTCTACTTTTTCTACTTAGAAGAATGTCAAATATAAAATATATTTTTGTTTTGGTTACTACATAATTCCATATGTGTTATTTTGTGTTTTGATGTCTTCACTGTTATTCTACAATGTAGAAAATAGTAAAAATAAAGAAAATCCTTGAATGAGTAGGTGTGTCCAAACTTTTGACTGGTACTGTATATCAAGTCTTATCAAAAGGGATTGCATAACAGTTTCACCCACACACAGACCCTGACACTGCACATCTCTCCATAGAACCGAATGCATGAGAGCATGAAGCTTTTTGACTCCATCTGCAACAACAAGTGGTTCACGGGCACCTCCATCATCCTCTTTCTCAACAAGAAGGATCTGTTTGAGGACAAGATCCAGAAGAGCCCGCTCACTATCTGCTACCCAGAGTACTCAGGTACATCAGTGGACAGCATTTGTACTTAGTGGGTTCTTGTTTGAGATGTCTGAGTAATGAGTAATACCTCTATTTTGAATTATTAGCTTGTGCAACATGGGAGGAGCCTCAGGACACACTTTGGCAAAGCAGGAAATTAAAGTTTAGCAAGTGTTTGTCCATAATAGGAAATTACTAGTTTGCCCAAAGCAGTGTATTGAGTTATACCTATTTTGCATGTCCTTTGAGAATGAGTTCATAATTGAGATTGAAAACATTCTCTTCCACTACTCTAGGTCCAAACGCATACAAAGAGGCGTCAAGCTACATTCAGTGTCAGTTTGAAGACTTGAACAAGCGGAAGGATACAAAGGAGATCTACACCCATTTCACTTGTGCTACTGACACTAAGAACGTGCAGTTTGTCTTTGACGCTGTCACTGACGTCATTATCAAAGCCAGCCTGAAGGAGGTTGGCTTGTACTGAGACTCCTGCAACATCTGTCTGTTATCATAGGGGCGGGAGTGTGTTGGAATCCTCTCACGCATTACAAGTGGGAATCGCTCATTGTCATTGACAGTCCACATCTATGATTGGCTATTGGAAAGGTTCAGTGTTTCAACTGCAGAAGTAGGCTGCAGAGTACATAAGGGTTGTTAGACCATATACTGTTGCCATAATGTATGATGAATCCTTGGATATTTCAAGACAAGATTACATAGGCCACTTATGTGCTTTTGCCTTTCTATACTGTTGTTGTTGTGGATTCATGGCTATGGACTTACAACTTAAAAAGTGAGTTTATGTTATTGCCAAATTTTGGTCAAACATTCTGCACTTAGGCTTTCAGCGTTCACTTTAAAGGGTTAAAAGGTATTAATTACATTGTAAATGTTGAATAGGATATCAACTTATGCATTTTTCTGAGATTTGATAACTGTCTTTATAACTAAGTCTTTCTTACAGTATAAATGGTCATGGCCTTGTACACTAGTGTTAAGTATTTTTAATTATCTCTTGGTAATGTTAATATGCTGAATTCTTATTTTAATTCATCACTTCAGATCATTACATAACACTTAAGTAGTTTACTGGCTGTAAACCAACTGTATGAGATTATTTTTCAAATGATATCACTTGATGTTTTAAACCACTTTTAAAGAATAAGCTTTTGTAATGGTTGCCTTGACTTGGATTATGTTGCCTATTTGCTTTGGAGTATCTTTGTATATAACTATTTGTATAAAGATTATGGCCTTTCACTTAGTGGCCTTATTAGAAACTATAAGTATTTGCCATTGAAATGCTCCTTTTTATGTTAATCACATTGCCATTTGGACATTTAACATGAATGTTCCTTTGATTAAATTGAATGTGTGCCAAACTTGTCTGATTACTCAATAGTAATTATAAGATTGTAAAAAAGTTATTATACCATTGATTCTCATACAGTGGGTTCAGAAACTATTCAGACCCCTTGACTTTAAATTTTTTTTGGATCTCTTTTACGGTTGTGCCCTGTGTAGGCATACAGACAAGAACATTTCAAACATACAAAACAGACACAATTCAACAGAAACAATCACAGACGACATCATATTGATACTCCATTACATTTTTGAAATGGGCAAGGGACACCAGAGTGTCTAACTTAAGTTGGATCTGCAGTTTGTTCCATAAATAAGATGCAAAGGAACTAAAGGCAGTCCTACCCAACTCTGTGGAGACCGCAGGAGTCTAATGTAATCCACATCTGTGATCTGGTTTTAAAATTAGTATATCTAGTGGAAATGAATTATGATATATATGGAGGTAGTTTTAAAGGAAGTGCTTTATAAATAAACGAGAGCATGTTGCGTTTCAGCCTAATTCTAAAATTGATAGTTCTTCCCCCTCAATCTACACACAATACACCACAATGACAAAGCAAAACTGGTTCTTAGATTTTTTTGTGCAAATTTATACAAAAAAAACGTATATGTTAAAAAGTACTCAGACCCTCAGTGCTTTGTTGAAGCACCTTTGGCAACGATTACTGTTTAAGTCTTCTTGGGTATGACGCTACAAGCTTGACACACTTGTATTTGGGCAGTTTCTCCCATACTTCTCTGCAGATCCTCTCAATCTGTCATTTTGGATGAGGAACATTGCTGCACAGCTATTTTCAGGTCTCTCCAGAGATGTTCAAGTCCACACTCTGGCTGAGCCACTCATGGACATTTAGAGACTTGTCCTGAACCCACTCCTGTTTTGTCTTGGCTGTGTGCTTAGGGTCATTGTCCTGTTGGAAGGTGAAACTTTGCCCCAGTCTTTGGTCTTGAGAACTCTGGAGCAGGTTTTCATCAAGGATCTCTGTACTTAGCTCTGTTCAAGGATTTTTTAAATGAACAAAAAGAGACCTATAAGCAGTTGTTACAACAAGAAAATAGTTTCAAGTGTTTTGTTCAATTACTCATGGATTCTACTAATAAAAGAATGGACGACCTGACAAGAGAGGTCCAGGACCTGAAGAACAGTTTGCAGTTCTGCCAGTGTCAGCTTGATGAGTTGAAACAGGAAACGGCAAGATGACAGCAATCTGTAAGTCATTGAGAGAGGACATCAGTTCTGTCTGAATCCATGATAACAATGACAGATCTCGAGCGGCAATCAAGGCAAAACAACATGGTTGTGGATGGAATTGCAGAATCTCCACATGAGACCTGGATGGAGTCTGAGGACAAAGTGAGGGATATGATCTCTGAGAAAATGTTTTATTTATTGTACTAGGCAAGTCAGTAAAGAACAAATTCTTATTTTCAATGACAGCCTAGGAACAGTGGTTAACTGCCTTGTTCAGGAGCAGAACGACAGATTTTTACCTCGTCAGCTCAGGGATTTGATCTTGCAACCTTTCAATTACTAGTCCAACACTCTAACCACTAGGCTACCTGCTGCCCCAAATTAAAGATGGACCACAGGAAGATTGAGGTAGAGCACGCCCACAGGACTGGAAAACCCACCACCGGCCTAGATGATAGGCCCAGGCCGATAGTGGTCAAGTTCATGAGGTTCAAGGACATGGTAGCTGTTCTGGAAAGAGCCAAGAACTTGAGAGGAACATATATCTACCTCAACAAGGACTATCCTGAAGCTGTGCACCAGAAGAGGAAATAACTGATCCCAGCCATGAAAGCTGCCAGAGTACGTGGGGACATTGCGTACATCTGCTACGACCGGTTCATTGTCCACCCTCCCTCCCAGAAGCCTGGAAGGGATGAGAGAGCCAAGCCTATGGGTTCGTAGCCTCAACCCCGCAGCGCACACACACACACACACACACACACACACACACACACACACACACACACACACACACACACACACACACACACACACACACACACACACACACACACACACCAATTGATTAATGGACTACCGAATGTATTTTTTTTCTCTTGATTTGTCTGCTCTTGACTATATTATGTCTATCTCTGATAAGCTACCCAGGAAAGGGCTGAAAATAGCCCATATTAATATATGTAGCCTTAGAAATAAGGTTCATGAAATCAATAACTTCATAACATCAGATAACATTCATATATTAGCAATTTCTGAGACTCACTTAGATAATTCATTTGATGATACATCAGTAGCAATAGAAGGATATAACATTTATAGAAGAGACAGAAATGCTTATGGGGGAGGAGTTGCTGTATATATTCAGATCCATATCCCTGTAATGCTTAGAGAAGATCTTATGTCAAGTGTTATTGAAGTGTTGTGGTTGCAGGTTCACTTGGCACATCTAAAGCCTTTTCTTTTGGGGTGTTGCTATAGGCCACCAAGTGCTAACAGTCTGTATCTAAATAATATGTGTGCAATGCTTGATACTGTATGTTATGTAAACAGAGAGGGCTACTTTCTTAGGGACCTGAATATTGACTGGTTTTCATCAAGCTGTCCGCTCAAGAGGAAGCTTCTTACTGTAACCAGTGCCTGTAATCTGGTTCAGGTTATTAATCAACCTACCAGGGTGTTTACAAAAACTACAGGAACAAGATCATCCACATGTATCGATCACATTTTTACTAATGCTGTAGAACTTTGTTCTAAAGCTATATTTATTTGTTTATTTTATTTCACCTTTATTTAATCAGGTAGGCCAGTTGAGAACAAGTTCTCATTTACAACTGCGACCTGGCCAAGATAAAGCAAAGCAGTGCGACAAAATGAAACAACACAGTTGCACATAAACAAACGTACAGTCAATAATACAGTAGAAAAAAATCTATGTGCAGTGTGTGCAAATGTAGAAGAGTAGGGAGGTAGGCAATAAATAGGCCATAGAGGCAAAACTAATTACAATTTAGCATTAACACTGGAGTGATGGATGTGCAGATGATCATGTGCAAGTAGAGATACTGAGGTACAAAAGAGCAAGAGTGTAAGTAATAATATGGGGGTGAGGTAGTTGGGTGTGCTATTTACAGATTGGTTATGTACATCCGTACCCATTGGATGCAGTGATCACAATATAGTGGCTATATACAGGAAAGCCAAAGTTCCAACAGCTGGGCCTAAAATAGTATATAGGAGATCATACAAAATAATTTGCTGTGACTCTTATGTGGATGATGTTAAAAATATTTGTTGGTCTGATGTGATTAATGAGGAGCATCCAGACGCTGCACTTGAGGAATTTATGAAATTGCTTCTTCCAATTATTGATAAACATGCACCTGTCAAGAAACTGACTGTTAGAACTGTTAAGGCTCCATGGATTGATGAGGAATTGAAAATCACATGCTTAAAAGAGATGGGGCAAAAAGAGTGGCTAATAAGTCTGGCTGTACATCTGACTGGCTTACTTACTGCAAATTGAGAAATTATATGACTAAACTCAACAAAAATAAAAATATACTTTATTATGAAGCCAAGATCAATGATACAAAGAATGATGGAAAAAAACTTTGGAGTACATTAAATTAAATTATGGGCAGAAAGACAATTCAACTCCATCTTTCATCGAATCAGATGGCTTATTCATCACAAAACCATTTGATGTTGGCAATTATTTGAATGATTATTTAATTGACAAAGTGGGCAAACGTAGGCAGGAAATGCCCATGACAAACAGTGAGCAATTATATTTATGTATATAAAAACAAATAATGAAAGAAAAGCAGTGCAAGTTTGAATTTTGTAAAGTTAGTGTGGGAGAGGTGGAAAAATTATTGTTAACTATCAATAATGACAAACCTGGCATTGACAAGCTAGATAGAAAGCTACTGAGGATGGTAGCTGACTCTATAGCCACTCCAATCTGTCATATTTTTAATCTGAGCCTAAAGGAAAGTCTTTGTCCTCGGGCCTGGAGGGAAGCCAAAGTAATTACGCTACCAAGGAGTGGTAAAGCGGCCTTTACTGGTTCTAACAGCAGACCTATAAGCTTGCTGCCAGCTCTTAGAAAACTGTGGAAAAGATTGTGTTTGACCAAATACAATGCTATTTCTCTGTAAACAAATTAACAATAGACTTTCAGCATGCATATAGAGAATGGCTGTCAAGCTTGGGTGTAGTGGGCGAGGAATCAAATGCAGGAAGCTGCGATACAGGGTAGTGGCTTTAATAAGCACAACGGCAAAAATAAAAGCCTTCCCAAAACAGCGATCAAAGCGCACAACAAAACAAGGTGCCCCAAACACAGGGGACAAAACACTGTTGGTGCAAACACACGCACTACTGCAAAATACAAAATCAGAGTGTCACCAAGCAAAGCAAACAGAGAAACACAATCACGTACAAAAACCATACATCCTACGCTAACCTAAATAACCCCCCCTTTCTAATGACTAACCCAAAACAGGTGCGTGCCTACCTAGACCTAACCAAACGAAAGTGAAACAAAACAGGGATCGATGGCAGCTAGTAGTTCGGTGACGACGACCGCCGAGCCCCGCCCGGCCGAGGAGGGGCGCCACCATCCGTCACAGTCGTGACAGTACTCCCCCCCTGACGCGCGGCTCCCGCAGCGCGCCGTCGCTGACCTCGAGGACGCCCCGGAGGGCGAGGCGCAGGGCGATCCGGATGGAGGCTGTGGAACTCCCGGGTGAGCGCTGGGTCCAGTATGTCCTCCACCGGTACCCAGCACCTCTCCTCCGGGCCGTACCCCTCCCAGTCCACGAGGTACTGCAGGCCCCTCGCCCGGCGTCTGGAGTCCAAGATGGATCGGACTGTGTACGCCGGGGCCCCCCCGATGTCCAGGGGGGGTGGAGGGACCTCCCGTACCTCATTTTCCTGCAGCGGACCAGCTACCACCGGCCTGAGGAGAGACACATGAAACGAGGGGTTAATACGATAATAAGAAGGAAGTTGTAATCTGTAACACACCTCGTTTATTCTCCTCAGGACTTTAAATGGCCCCACAAACCGCGGACCCAGCTTCCGGCAGGGCAGGCGGAGGGGCAGGTTCCGGGTCGAGAGCCAGACTCTCTCCCCTGGGGTGAACACGGGGGCCTCGCTGCGGTGCCGGTCAGCGCTCGCTTTCTGTCGCTCCCTGGCTCGTTCCAGGGATTCCTGCACAGCGTTCCAGGTCTCCCTTGAGCGCTGCACCCATTCCTCCACCGCAGGGGCCTCCGTCTGGCTCTGATGCCATGGCCCCAGGACCGGCTGATAACCCAACACACATTGGAATGGTGACATGTTGGTGGAGGAGTGGCGCAAAGAGTTCTGAGCCATTTCGGCCCATGGCACGAACCTTGCCCACTCCCCTGGCCGGTCCTGGCAATAGGACCGCAGGAACCTGCCCACCTCCTGGTTTACCCTTTCCACCTGCCCATTACTTTCGGGGTGAAACCCCGAGGTCAGACTGACCGAAACCCCCAGCCGCTCCATAAACGCCCGCCACACTCGGGACGTGAACTGGGGGCCTCGATCTGAGACGATATCCTCGGGCACCCCGTAGTGCTGGAAGACGTGGGTGAATAAGGCTTCCGCGGTCTGCAGGGCCGTAGGAAGACCGGGTAACGGAATCAGACGGCAAGACTTAGAAAACCGGTCCACAACGACCAGGATCGTAGTGTTGCCCTGAGACGGCGGGAGATCAGTCAAGAAATCCACCGCCAGGTGGGACCATGGTCGTTGTGGAACCGGGAGGGGTTGTAATTTCCCTCTAGGCAGGTGCCTGGGAGCCTTACTCTGAGCGCACACCGAACAGGAGGAGACATAGTGCCTCACGTCCTTCACCAAGGTGGGCCACCAGTATCTCCCACTAACACCACGCACTGTCCGCTCAACCCCTGGGTGACCCGAGGAGGGAAGCGTGTGAGCCCACCGAATCAGCCGATCGCGAACACCGAGCGGAATGTACTTACGACCCACTGGACACTGCGGAGGAGTAGGCTCCGTCCGTAACGCCCGCTCGATGTCCGCGTCCACCTCCCAGACCACCGGTGCCACCAGGCAGGAGGCTGGAAGGATGGGCGTGGGCTCGGTGGACCGTTCCTCGGCGTCATGGAGACGAGACAGTGCGTCGGCCTTAGTGTTCCGGGAACCTGGGATATACGAGATGTTAAACCGAAATCTCGTAAAGAACATCGCCCACCTGGCTTGACGCGGGTTCAGTCTCCTCGCCGCCCGGATGTACTCCAGATTGCGGTGGTCAGTCCAGATGAGAAAAGGGTGGCGCGCCCCCTCAAGCCAATGTCTCCACACCTTCAGGGCTCTGACCACAGCCAACAGCTCCCTGTCCCCCACATCATAGTTACGCTCCGCCGGACTCAACTTCCTAGAGAAGAAGGCGCAGGGGCGGAGCTTGGGGGGGCGCCCGAGCGCTGGGACAGCACGGCTCCTACCCCAGCCTCGGACGCGTCCACCTCCACTATGAAGGGCAAAGAGGGGTCCGGGTGCGCCAGCACCGGGGCGTCGGTGAACAAAACCTTCAGACGACTAAAGGCCCTGTCCGCCTCCGCGGACCACTGCAACCGCACCGGGCCCCCCTTCAACAGTGAGGTAATGGGAGCCGCCACCTGCCCAAAGCCCCGGATAAACCTCCGGTAGTAATTGGCAAATCCCAAAAACCGCTGCACCTCCTTCACCGTGGTGGGAGTCGGCCAATTACGCACGGCTGAGACGCGGTCACATTCCATCACTACCCCTGATGAGGAAATGCGATACCCCAAGAAAGAGACGGCTGGTTTGGAAAACTCACATTTCTCAGCCTTGACGTATAGGTCATGCTCCACCAGTCGCCCAAGCACTTTACGCACCAGAGACACATGCTCGGCGCGTGTAGCGGAGTAGACCAGAATGTCATCGATGTACACCACTACACCCTGACCGAGCAGGTCCCGGAGAATCTCGTCCACAAAAGATTGAAAGACTGCGGGAGCATTCTTTAACCCATACGGCATGACGAGGTACTCATAATGGCCAGATGTGGTACTAAATGCAGTTTTCCACTCGTCCCCTCCTCGGATACGCACCAGATTATATGCGCTCCTGAGATCCAATTTCGTGAAGAAGCGCGCCCCGTGAAATGACTCCATCGCCGAGGCGATGAGAGGTAGTGGGTAACTGAAACCCACTGTGATGGCATTTAGACCTCTATAGTCAATGCACGGGCGCAAACCTCCCTCCTTCTTCTTCACGAAAAAGAAGCTCGAGGAGACGGGTGAGTGAGATGGCCGAATGTATCCCTGCCTCAAGGATTCAGTGACGTATGTCTCCATAGCCGCTGTCTCCTCCTGAGACAGGGGATAAACGTGACTACGAGGGAGGGCAGCGCCCACCTGGAGGTTTATCGCACAGTCTCCTCGTCGATGAGGTGGTAATTGGGTCGCCTTCGTTTTACTGAAGGCGATAGCCAAATCGGCATATTCTGAGGGAATGTGCACGGTGGAGACTTGGTCTGGACTCTCCACCGTAGTCGCACCGATGGAAACTCCTATGCACCTGCCCGAGCACTCATTTGACCACCCCTTAAGAGCCCTCTGTCCCCACGAAATCTTAGGGTTGTGATTGGCTAGCCAGGGAATCCCTAGAACCACTGGAAACGCTGGGGAATCGATGAGGAAAAGACTAATCTGCTCCTCATGACCCCCCCGCATTACCATGACCAGAGGTACAGTGACCTCCCTGACCAGCCCCGACCCTAGTGGTCGACTGTCTAGGGCGTGTATGGCGAAGGGTTGGTCCAACTGGACCAAGGGAATCCCTAACCTAGCCGCGACCCCACGGTCCATAAAACTCCCTGCTGCGCCTGAATCGACTAGCGCCTTAAACCGGGAGTGAGGGGAGAAACAAGGGAAAGACACTGACACATACATGTGACGTACAGGGGGCTCTGGGTGAGGCTGGTGCTGACTCACCTGAGGTGTCAAAGGAGCGCTCTGCCTGCCGTCTGGACTCCTAGGGGAGTCTCCCCAGCACCGGTCCACAGTGTGCCCTCTGCGACCACATGAGGTGCAGGAGCGACCCCCCCCTCCAGTCTTCCTGGCTGCTGCCCCCCCTATCTCCATAGGCGTGGGAGCAGGAGGGCTGGAGGGTGGAATGAGCAGGGCCCGGGTCGGACGTCCGCGGGCGGCCAGCAGATTGTCCAGTCGGATGGACAGATCCACCAGTTGGTCCAGTGTGTGAGTCGTGTCCCGACAGGCTAATTCCCGGCGGACGTCCTCCCTCAAACTACAACGGTAGTGGTCTATAAGGGCCCTCTCATTCCACCCTGCTCCCGCGGCCAGGGTCCGGAACTCGAGAGCGAAATCCTGCGCGCTCCTCGTCTCCTGCCTCAGGTGAAACAGCCGCTCACCCGCCGCTCTCCCCTCTGGGGGATGATCGAATACTGCCCGAAAGCGGCGGGTGAACTCTGGGTAGTTGTCCCTGGCTGAGTCCGGACTGTCCCACACGGCGTTTGCCCATTCCAGGGCCTTACCCGTGAGACAGGAGACGAGGACGCTGACGCTCTCCTCCCCCGAGGGAGGGGGACGAACGGTAACAGGTATAACTCCAAATGGAGTAAGAAGCCCTTACACCCAGCGGCCGTTCCATCGTACTCCCTGGGGGGGGCGAGCTTCACCCCACTGGTACTGGGAGCTGTGGGTGCTGGGGAGGGCGCAGGCTGTTGGACTGCCGCGTTCGGGGGGCCGAGAGCGCGTCGGTCCCAGTTCTCCAGGCGCGCCAACACCTGATCCATGGCGTTACCCAGCCGGTGGAGCAGGGTAGAGTGTTGGTCCACGGTTTCCTCCATGGACATGGCTGGCGCTGAAGCTCCTGCTGACTCCATTACGTTAGGGTACGTGATTTCTGTCAAGCTTGGGTGTAGTGGGTGAGGAATCAAATGCAGGAAGCTGCGATACAGGGTAGTGGCTTTAATAAGCACAACGGCAAAAACACAAGCCTTCCCAAAACAGCGATCAAAGCGCACAACAAAACAAGGTGCCCCAAACACAGGGGACAAAACACTGTTGGTGCAAACACACGCACTACTGCAAAATACAAAATCAGAGTGTCACCAAGCAAAGCAAACAGAGAAACACAATCACGTACAAAAACCATACATCCTACGCTAACCTAAATAACCCCCCCTTTCTAATGACTAACCCAAAACAGGTGCGTGCCTACCTAGACCTAACCAAACGAAAGTGAAACAAAACAGGGATCGATGGCAGCTAGTAGTTCGGTGACGACGACCGCCGAGCCCCGCCCGGCCGAGGAGGGGCGCCACCATCCGTCACAGTCGTGACAATGGCACTCAACATGTTCTGCACTGACACAAATGACTAATGATTGGTTGAAAGAAATTGATAATAAGAAGATTGTGGGAGCTGTACTGTTAGATTTCAGTGCAGCCTTTGATATTATTGACCATAACCTGTTGTTGAAAAAACTTAAGTGCTATGGCTTTTCAACCTCTGCCATATCGTGGATTCAGAGCTATCTATCTAATAGAACTCAAAGGATTTTCTTTAACGGAAGCGTCTCTAATGTCAAACATGTAAAGCGTGGTGTTCTGCAGGGCAGCTCTCTAGGCCCTATACTCTTTTCTATTTTTACCAATGACCTGCCACTGGCATTAAACAAAGCATGTGTGTCCATGTATGTTGATGATTCAACCATATACGCATCAGCAACCACTGCTAATGAAGTCACTGAAACCCTTAACAACGAGTTGCAGTCTGTTTTGGAATGGGTGGCCAGTAATAAACTGGTCCTGAACATCTCTAAAACTAAGAACATTGTATTTGATACAAATCCTTCCTTAAGTGCTAGACCTGAATCTGGTAATGAATGGTGTGGCTGTTGAACAAGTTGAGGAGACTAAATTACTTGGCATTACCTTACAGCAAACCTGGTTTTAAAAACAGATTAAGCCACACCTTGTGGCACAACGCCTCTCCCCTATTTGACCTAGATAGTTTGTGTGTATGTAGGCTACGTGTGCCTTTTTAAAAATGTATGTAAACTCAGCAAAAAAGAAACATCCTCTCACTGTCAACTGCGTTTATTTTCAGCAAACTTAACATGTGTAAATATTTGTATGAACATAAAAAGATTCAACAACTGAGACATAAACTGAACAAGTTCCACAAACATGTGATTAACAGAAATGGAATAATGTGTCCCTGAACAAAGGCGGGGTCAAAATCAAAAGTAACAGTCAGTATCTGGTGTGGCCACCAGCTGCATTAAGTACTGCAGTGCATCTCCTCCTCATGGACTGTACCAGATTTGTCAGTTTTTGCTGTGAGATGTTACCCCACTCTTCCACCAAGGCACCTGCAAGTTTCTGGACATTTCTGGGGGGAATGGCCCTAGCCCTCACCCTCCAATCCAACAGGTCACAGACGTGCTCAATGGGATTGAGATCAGGGCTCTTCACTGGCCATGGCAGAACACTGACATTCCTGTCACGCACAGAACGAGCAGTATTGCTGGTGGCATTGTCATGCTGGAGGGTCATGTCAGGATGAGCCTGCAGGAAAGGTACCAAATGAGGGAGGGAGATGTCTTCCCTGTAACGCACAGCGTTGAGATTGTCTGCAATGACAACAAGCTCAGTCCGATGATGCTGTGACACAACACCCCAGACCATGACGGACCCTCCACCTCCAAATCGCTCCAGAGAACAGGCCTCGGTGTAACGCTCATTCCTTCGACGGTAAACGTGAATCTGACCATCACCCCTGGTGAGACAAAACCGCGACTCGTCAGTGAAGAGCACTTTTTGCCAGTCCTGTCTGGTCCAGCAACGGTGGGTTTGTACCCATAGGTGACGTTGTTGCCAGTGATGTCTGGTGAGGACCTGCCTTACAACAGGCCTACAAGCCCTCAGTCCAGTCTCTCTCAGCCTATTGCGGACAGTCTGAGCACTGATGGAGGGATTGTGCATTCCTGGTGTCACTCGGGCAGTTGTTGTTGCCATCCTGTTCCTGTCCTGCAGGTGTGATGTTCGGATGTACCAATCCTGTGCAGGTGGTGTTACATGTGGTCTGCCACTGCGAGGACGATCAGCTATTCGTCCTGTCTCCCTGTAGCGCTGTCTTGGGACATTGCAATATATTGCCCTGGCCTCATGCCTCCTTGCAGCATGCCTAAGGCACGTTCACGCAGATGAGCAGGGACCCTGGGCATCTTTCTTTTGGTGTTTTTCAGAGTCAGTAGAAGGCCTCTTTAGTGTCCTAAGTTTTCATAACTGTGATCTTAATTGCCTACCGTCTGTAAGCTGTTAGTGTCTTAACAACCGTTCCACAGGTGCATGTTCATTAATTGTTTATGGTTCATTGAACAAGCATGGGGAACAGTGTTTAAACCCTTTACAATGATGATCGGTGAAGTTATTTGGATTTTTACTAATTATCTTTGAAAGACAGGGTCCTGAAAAAGGGACGTTTCTTTTTTTGCTGAGTTTAGTTCTGTCCTTGAACTGTTCTTGTCTAATGATGTTCTGTATTATGTAATTCTGTATTATGTTGCATGTTTTGTGTGGACCCCAGGAAGAGTAGCTGCTGCTTTTGCAACAGCTAATGGGGATCCTAATAAAATATCAATACCAAATCTTTCCCTCGATCCTGACTAGTCTCCCAGTCCCTGCCGCTGAAAAACATCCCACCATGCATCACCATAGGGATGGTGCCAGATTTCCTCGAGATGTGATGCTTGGCATTCAGACCAAAGAATTCAATCTTGGTTTCATCAGACCAGAGAATCTTGTTTCTCATGGCCTGAGAGTCTTTAGGTGCCTTTTGGCAAACTCGAAGCGGGCTGTCATGTGCCTTTTACTGAGGAGTGGCTTCCGCCTGGCCACTACCATGAAGGCTTGATTGGTGGAGTGCTGCAGAGATGGTTGTCCTTCTGGAAGGTTATCCCATATCCACAGAGAACCTCTAGAGCTCTGACAATCAGTGCCCATCGGGTACTTGCTCACCTCCCTGACCAATGCCTTTCTCCTCCGATTACTCAGTTTGGCCATGCGGCCTGCTCTAGAAAGAGTCTTGGTGGTTCCAAACTTCTTCTGTTTAAGAATGATGGAGGCCACTGTGTTCCTGGGAACTTTCAAAGCTGCAGACATTTTTTGATACCCTTCCCTAGATCTGTGCCTCGACACAATCCTGTCTTGGAGCTCTACGGACAATTCCTTCGACCTCATGGCTTGGCTTTTGCTCTGACATGGACTGTCAACTGTGGGACCTTATATAGACAGGTGTGTGCCTTTTCAAATCATGTCCAATCAATTGAATTTACCACAGGTGGACTCCAATCAAGTTGTAGAATAATCTCAGGGATGATCAATGGAAACAGAATGCGCTTGACCTAAATTTCAAGTCTCGTAGCAAAGGGTCTGAATACTTATGTAAATAAGGTATTTCTGTTTTATTAATTTTTTACAGATGTACAACAATCTCAATACACTAAAAAAAAATGTACATAAAAAAACCTGTTTTCGCTTTGTCATTATGGGGTATTGTGTGTAGATTGATGCGGAATTAAAAAATACATTTTGAATAAGGCTGTAACGTAACAAAATATTTAAAAAGTCAAGGGGTTTAAATTCTTTCCGAATGCACTGTATAGTGTCATATAAATGTGTTTGTTGGCATTGTGTATCTCTGAGTCAGTGGTTGACAGCACAACACCATTCCAACCACAATGGGGATTATTTCATACAACACATGAATTAAAGCCTAAAAGTTACATCACATATCTTCATAAAAAAAATACAAAGAATGATGACATGCAGAAATGGCAGTTTCTATGTCGATTTTTATTTTGAATGTCTTATCTTTCGCAAGACCGGTCAGAGTTACAGGTTCAATAGTCAAAATGAAATATACATGTACATCACTAGACATGTCACTGATGTTGAACATTTTGATACATATTTTCATATGTTCATATTTAATATATAAGGTCCACTAATCTACTATTGTATTTACAAAATACTTTGCTAACTTGTTTTGAGGGTATGTTTTCTTAAATTCCAGTTTAGACATGGCTATTTGAACTCACTGATTGGAATTAGCTAAATAACTTTCTTTCCTGTGTTACATCTGGTGTAAAACAGTAGGCATATCCAAACAGAGTTCTAATTTGAGATAGTTAGAACTAGATAAAAACATTATAAATCATGGGGCAAGAGCAATGTTACTGGAAAGGACTTCACTCTGACCATGTTGAGTAAGATGGATCACCTCAAAACATATTCTTTCATAAGTTTATCAGTTGGAGTCCTGAGCAGCTTTGGACACTTTCCTCAACACAAACCCATCATAAAGAACCAGAAATAATTCAGAATAACAAAGTACCTATATCAAACAAATGTTAATTCTGCTGTTCTTCTGACTTCTTTTCCTCATTTCCATCTGAAGGACATCATCATCCACATTGTCTCCAGGAGGGACATGTTGCCATCTTTGTTCGATTTGTTGGATATGATGTGTGTTAACTCCCTTTGGAGTAAATTGGGTGCTGTTCCCTAGTGTTTGCATTCATTACTCATCATTTAGGGTGTCGGGAGTTAGGAAGGAAGGGATGGGATAGTCTAGAATTGAAGGGTCTGAAGAGTCTTATGCCATTACAAAGCCTTCTGTTGTGCGTTCTGTTCCTACTGCTCAACTTCAACATGATGAGGGGGGAAATAAAATCTGTGAGGAAGAAAACCAAAACATGTAGGTGAGAAAATAACCACATATAATCATAAAAGAACAATACGATGCTGGATTTCAAATCGACACCTACCCTTGAAACACTTTAAATCTGAAAGAATTGGATGGGTGTATCCAACATGGTGAAATTGTCACCTTGTCTGTCTGAGGCAAGTCTGAGCCCTCCAAATCTACTAGAAGTGTCAATGTGTACAGGCTAGGTGTCAATTTGGGTTACAAGAACAGACAAGAGATAACTACTGCACCTTTTTTGTGTTTCTGCTTAGAACAGACCGCAAGATTTTAGGTTCTCTTTGATAATGATGTCTGTCACGGCTCCGAACACAATCTCAACGTTCTTTGTGTCCGTGGCGCAGGTCAAGTGAGAGTAGATTTCTTTGACACCCTTCTTCATGTTCAGCTCCTCAAACTGCTTCTTGATGTAGTCGCTGGCATCATCATACGTGTTGGGGCCTAGTGGTAGAGTAAGCAGGCAGCTCATGAAGCGGTTTGCAGTTGTTTTCAATTGTAGGTGATGAAGTTGACAGTATCTATTCTGTTGGCTAGTATCTTGCCACTGCATCATATTGCAGTAGAAGACAAAACATTTCCATCATTCCTGTCCTTGGGAAATCATGCACTGTTTTACTATGCTGTTTTTACTTGTGGTTACTCTTACCATCGTAGTCTGGGAAGCAGATGCTGAGGTGGACCTTCTTGATCTTCTCCTCGAAGAGATCCTTCTTGTTGAGGAAGAGTACGATGGAGGTGGTGGCGAAGAACCTGTGGTTGCAGATACTGTTGAACAGGTGGAGAGACTCGTGCATACGGTTCTGTGGAGAAAAGGAAGAAGAGGGTTAGGTTAAGTGGCAACAATCTCACAGTTTCTTTCATCAATCCTCACTCAGGCTAGATTAGTATGCTAACTATACTGAACAAAAATATAAACGCAACATGCAACAATTTCAAAGATTTTACTAAGTTACAGTTCATAAGGAAATCAGTCAATTGAAATAAATGCACTAGGCCCTAATCTATGGATTTCACATGACTGGGAATACAGATATGCATCTGTTGGTCACAGATACCTTAAAAAAAAGGTAGGGGCGTGGATCAGAGAAATAGTCAGTAACTGGTGTGACTACCATTTGCCTCATGCAGCGCGACACATCTCCTTCACATAGAGTTGATCAGGCTGTTGATTGTGGCCTGTTGAATGTTGTCCCACTCCTCTTCAATGGCTGTGCGAAGTTGCTGGATGTTGGCGGGAACTGGAACACTCTGTCGTACACGTCGATCCAGAGCATTCCAAACGTGCTCAATGGGTGACGTGTCTGGTGAGTATGCAGGCCATGGAAGAACTGGGACATTTTCAGCTTCCAGGAATTGTGTACAGATCCTCGCGACATGGGGCCGTGCATTATCATGCTGAAATATGAGGTGATGGTGGCAGATGAATGGCATGAATGACAATGGGCCTCAGGATCTAGCCATGGTATCTCTGCATTTAAATTTCCATTGATAAAAGGCAATTGTGTTCGTTGTCCGTAGCTTATGCCTGCCTATACCATAACCCCACCGCAACCATAGGGCACTCTGTTCACAACCTTGACCTCAGCAAACCACTCGCCCACACGACGCCATACACATGGTCTGCGGCTATGAGGCCGGTTAGACGTACTGCCAATTCTCTGAAAAGACGTTGAACATTCAATTCTCTGGTAACAGCTCTGGTGGAAATTACTCCAGTCAGAATGCCAATTGCACACTTCCTCAAAACTTAAACTTGAGAAATCTGTGGCATTGTGTTGTGTGACAAAACTGCTAATTTTAGAGTGGCTTTTTATTGTTCCCAGCACAAGGTGCACCTGTGTAATGATCATGCTGTTAAATCAGATTCTTGATATGCCACACCTGTCAGGTGGATGGATTATTTTGGCACAGGAGAAACGCTTACTAACAGGTGTAAACAAATTTGAGAGAAATAAGCTTTTTGTGCGTATGGAACATTTCTGGGATCTTTTATTTCAGCTCATGAAACATGAGACCAACACTTTACATGTGTTTGTATTTTTGTTTAGTGTATACTCTTAACCACATGTACCAAACTCATTCCACGGAAAGCCGAGTGTCTACGGGTTTTTGTTCCACGGGTTCTACGGGTTTTCGTTCTTGGACGATTAAATCAGGTCACTAATTAGAAATGAACTCTCCTCACCTGGTTGTCTAGGTCTTAATAACAAAAACCTGTAGACACTCGCCCTCCATGGAATTAGTTTTACACACCTGCTCTAAACCAAAGAGATTATCTAATTTCCTAATTTGGGCCTCAACTCTGCATGTCTTCTGTGCTTGAACTGGGGTGATGGTATCAGGTACAGGACTGTGAGGCGATTGAGAAATCATATTGTATAGTCATCTGAGCTATGTCCTTGGGGAGTTTAACATGTGATGGGCTGGTAGGGTTCTGTAAATTTGTGACTGAATAATCCATTATTTACTTTGATGTCAGACTGGAGAAAATACCCTTCAGTTAGAATCAGAACTTCTGATGCTCTTTCAATCTTACCAAATGGATCACAGTACAAAAAAAGAGAAATCCAAGTAAACAGTATAAAAGTACAACATTTGGACTAAAAGGGCCACATAGAGGCGTTCTGTCTTGATATAGAAAATCACAACTGTGACAAACTAGTGGAACTATCAAAGGTCAACTGTAAAGCCAAACCCACCACTTCATCGTCCTCTACAAGCACCATGTCATAAGCACTGAGGGCTCCGCAGAAGATGATGCAGGTTACACCCTCGAAACAATGGATCCACTTCTTTCTCTCCGACCGCTGGCCGCCCACATCGAACATCCTGTCAGAGGGGATGGGTTAAAGAAGGGAGATGTTAGATATGACTGTATAGAGATAATCAATGATTGTGCAAAATCACAACCCAAAGGAAATGGAATGAACATGCAAGGATGTATGGGAGACCAATTTTGGCCCTTTGTGGTCTCCCTTGTTTGGCTAATATTCCCTCACCTGAAGTGCAGCTCTTTGCAGGAGAACTGCTCCTCGATGATACCAGTGGTCTTGACTCGAGAACGCAGCACATCCTGCTCGTTGGGCAGGTAATCAGACTTTGTGATTCTGTCCAATTCTCCAAGATAGCTGTTGAGCGAGATTTCAGTTTAGCATACATTCACACCCCCATATATAACATAATCATGCTGAACTGTCATGAGAATTAAATGACTGTCATAACAGACTATAACAGTTGCTGTGACACTCACTAGCCAGCTGAGTCGTTGAGCTGGTACTCAGCTGCTCTCTCGAAGGAGGCCTGGACACCACTGTCACTCCAGAGCCTCTTGATGACATCAGCCAGCTCAGGGGGCATTGAGCCCTCTTCAATGGAGTCTGACAGATTGGACAGCTTCTGCCCGTCTTCCTGCACCATGAAGTCAACTGGTGAGTTTTACTGCTACTAAAATGTAAATTTCATTCCATTGTACGGTAATTAGCTAAGCTAACAATGAAGTGTTGTTATTTCTATTTGAATAACATGTGCAACTACTGAAACTTCTGCTGGTGTCTCAGTGTATGTCATTGAGGGCCTATTTGGTGGACCAGAAGGGTTAGAGACGCAGGGTGGGACTCACAGATCCCTTTGGTGATCCAAAGTCAATGGACAGCATCTCCATGCCTCTGATGATGGCCAGAGCAGACTGCAGGATGTTACCATAGATGATCGCCCTGAACTCCAATTGTTCTTCTTTGGTATAACCACCTTGATGGAGAATTCTACCCAACACAAGAGGAAGAAAACAGTTAGAATTGTAATTACATTATACAATGCTACCAACAACCATTATTGGCCAGAAGAACTAGTACTAGTCATTCTGCAGCAAGTGTTTTGTTCAGTAGTCATCAGGGTATATGTCAATTGTAGCTGCCACAATTTATACTATCATGGTCCATTTTGTTTCCCCATATGATTTTGAGCCATAAACTTAGTCCATCTTATTGAACACCCAATTCACACCTTTTAAAGTGATGGTAAAGTGTATAGACAAGGTTTGGTTGCATGTGCATTAGGAGGGAGGAGGAATGACATGCAATGTCAATGGTGTTTGTTTTGTTATACTCACTTCATCTGCTTGACAATTGTGCTCTTCCCAGACTCACCAGCACCTGGTAAAACAAAATAAGAAGTAGATATGTTACAATGGCTTTCCCATGTACAAACACATCATCCTCATTCACCCTATAGTTGGTTAAAGGGAACCTGAGGGCCAAAACATGACCTATGCAAAGAGATGTATAATGACAGCACATAGTGAAAGAGGAACCTCAGCAGTTGCCAATCCCCTCCACTGGCACAGATCCAGTCCTCTGAGACACACGACATGACAAGCATTCAGTGGTGTTGCAGAAGTTACAGTTGTAGTTATTTCACAGCTGTTATATCGTGACCTTATGTTTGGTGTTTAGCTTTGTTTCTGCATGTTGTTGTTGCATTTGTACCATGAGTTTGGCTATAGACACATCTTATGGGATACTTCCCATTGTAAAAACATACTTAGCGGGGGGGTAACAGTAACAGAGCAATCAGAAAATAATAAACAAGTACTGGGCCATAGGGCAGACTGGGCTGAGCAGGGAAGTTGTATGTCATAATACCAGTAAGCTAATTTCCCTCTGGGCTTGTATCAAACAAGATTGTCACCACCAGCGGATTTGTTGTTCCACACGCCACCTCAAGGAGGCCATCTAGGATCCCTGACTATTTGGAAATGGCATATGAAAGGGTTTATGGCTAATGTGATTGACATCTGTCCCAATGGTTTAGCAGAGGCCAGTGTTCAGAAGCCTTGGGTAAGGAGGCCTGGGGTTGAAAGGTCTCTCAGAGGATCGGCCGATATGTGAAGACGTCACTAGGAAGACGTCAGTCCATGTGGAATCGTGAGTTTGTGTCACTCTAAAAAGTTCCTGGGATAGCGTGTCCTTCCCTCCTTTGGTTCTTATGCATGAAGGTAGGCGAGAGGGCTACCTAGATAGGCTGGGGTGACTAGGCTGTCTCCATAATAGCCCTATTTCACCATCTCAATATCTCCATGCATAGGTTTATTTTCCCGAAGGTAGGCCTGATATTCCTGAATAAGGTCATTCCTCCAAACATAGGCCTATTTCTTCATGCTTTCCACAAGTAGGTTGTTATCTCTTAATGTAAGTGTGCACAAGCCCATTTCCCCATGCTTTTGACTTATTTTCCCATGTGCAGGCCTATTTCTCCATGCATGGGCCAATTTTTGCCTGAGTTTCCCGTTTTCTCAATCCATAGGTGTCAGTGGTTGCACCAGTGTTATCTGGCAATGTAATCCATTGTCTCATTCCCCTGTCTTCTGTTAGTTATCACAACTTTTTCATTTCTGTAGGATGATTGGTTTACCTCTGCCCTCTGTTGCTGCTGTTTCTCTTACTCATGTGAAGGTAAAGTTTTAAGGTATTAACCAGAAGCCTGTCTCTGCAACACGTGTCTCCACTAATCCATGCTCTATTTGTACCAAATGGCTGTAAACAATTGCCTCTCTGACTTCATCATTGTTTTGACGGTATCTTGAGGGTTAATGTTGCCCCAAAAGCAATGTTTTGGTATTTTCATCTTGTAAAGAACTTCCCTAGCAATCTCTTGTTTTAAAACTACTTTAGATAAAAACAGAGACCTAGTTTAAGCTCAAACCCAACTGTTGAACCCCTACCTCCTGGTGAAGAGAAGACTATAATGGGCTAACACAGAAGAAAACTGTTGGCTTAATAATATTGTAAATTCTGACATGTCATTGATACCTGATGCAACCAGAAGATGGCATTGGGTAGGAGCATTGCATTCTGCAAAGTTCAATTGCTTTTTTATTTTTTAAAGCAAGAGGTGAGTAGTTACTGTTCTTGTACCCCAGATACAATGCCTTCAGAAAGTATTCATATCCATTGACTTATTCCACATTTTGTTGTGTTACAGCCTGAATTCAAAATGTATTAAATTTATGTTTTTTCTCACCCATCTACACACAATACCCCATAATAACAAAGTGAAAATATGTTGTTAGAAATGTTGGCTAATTTATAGAAAATTAAATCAAGAAATACACTTACAGTTGAAGTCGGAAGTTTACATATACTTAGGTTGGAGTCATTAAAACTCATTTTTCAACCACTCCACAAATTTCTTGTTAACAAACTATAGTTTTGTCAAGTCGGTTAGGACGTCTACTTTGTGCATGACACAAGTAATTTTTTCAACAATTGTTTACAGACAGATTATTTCACTTATAATTCACTGTATCACAATTCCAGTGGGTCAGAAGTTTACATACACTAAGTTGACCATGCCTTTAAACAGCTTGGAAAATTCCAGAAAATTATATCATGGCTTTAGAAGCTTCTGATAGGCTAATTGACATAATTTGAGTCAATTGGAGATGTACCTGTGGATGTATTTCAAGGCCTACCTTCAAACTCAGTTCCTCTTGCTTGACATCATGGGAAAATCAAAAGAAATCAGCTAACACCTCAGAAGAAAATTGTAGACCTCCACAAGTCTGGTTCATCCTTGGGAGCAATTTACAAACACCTGAAGGTACCACATTCATCTGTACAAACAATAGTACGCAAGTATTAACATCATGGGACCACGCAGCCGTCATATTGCTCAGGAAGGGGACGCGTTCTGTCTCCTAGACATGAACGTACTTTGGTGTGAAAAGTTCAAATCAATCCCAGAACAACAGCAAATGACCTTGTGAAGATGCTGGAGGAAACAAGTACAAAAGTATCTATATCCACAGTAAAACGAGTCCTGTATCGACATAACCTGAAAGGCCACTCAGCAAGGAAGTAGCCACTGCTCCAAAACCGCCATAAAAAAGCCAATCTACGGTTTGCAACTGCACATGGGGACAAAGATCATACCTTTTGGAGAAATGTCCTCTGGTCTGATGAAACAAAAATAGAACTGTTTGGCCATAATGGCCATCGTCATGTTTGGAGGAAAAAGGGGGAGGCTTGCAAGCCGAAGAACATCATCCCAACCGTGAAGCACGGGGGTGGCAGCATCATGTTGTGGGGGTGCTTTTCTGCAGGAGGGACTGGTGCACTTCACAAAATAGATGGCATCATGAGGTAGGAAAATTAGGTGGATATATTGAAGCAACATATCAAGACATCAGTCAGGAAGTTAAAGCTTGGTCGCTAATGGGTCTTCCAAATGGACAATGACCCCAAGCATACTTCCAAAGTTGTGGAAAAATGGCGTAAGGACAACAAAGTCAAGGTATTGGAGTGGCCATCACAAAGCCCTGACCTCAATTCTACAGAAAATTAGTGGGCAGAACTGAAAAAGCGTGTGCGAGCAAGGAGGCCTACAAACCTGACTCAGTTACACCAGCTCTGTCAGGAGGAATGGGCCAGAATTCACACAACTTATTGTGAGAAGCTTGTGGAAGGCTACCCGAAACATTTGACCCAAGTTAAACAATTTAAAGGCAATGCTACCAAATACTAATTGAGTGCATGTAAACTTCTGACCCACTGGGAATGTGATGAAAGAAATAAAAGCTGAAATAAATCATTCTCTCACTATTATTCTGACATTTCACATTCTTAAAATAAAGTGGTGATCCTAACTGACCTAAGACAGGGATTTTTTTTACCAGGATTAAATGTCAGGAATTGTGAAAACTGTATTTGTATTTGGCTAATGTGTATGTAAACCTCCGACTTCAACTGTATATGGACACCTGCTCGTCAAAAATCTCATTCCAAAATCATTGGCATTAATATGGGATGGTCCCCCGATGGTCCTCCTGGGGAGTGGAGAGACTTGCTTCCATTCAGCCACAGAAGGATTAGTGAGGTCGGGCACTGATGTTGGGCGATGAGGCCTGGCTCGCAGTCGGTGTTCAAATTCATCCCAAAGGTGTCCGATGGGGTTGAGGTCAGGGCCTGCGCAGGCCAGTCAAGTTCTTCCACACTGATCTCGACAAACCATTTCTGTATGGACCTCGCTTTGTGCACGGGGGCATTGTAATGCTGAAACAGGAAATGGCCTTCCCTAAACTGTTACCACAAAGTTGGAAGCACAGAATCGTCTAGAATATCATTGTATGCTGAAGCATTAAGATTTCTCTTCATTGGAACTAAGGAGTCTAGCCAGAACCATGAAAAACAGCCCCAGACCATTATTCCTCCTCCACCAAACTTTACAGTTGGCACTATGCATTCGGGCAGGTAGCGTTCTTCTGGCATCCACCAAACCCAGATTTGTCCGTCGGACTGCCAGGTGGTGAAGTGTGATTCATCACTCCAGAGAACGCGTTTCCACTGCTCCAGAGTCCAATGGCAGCGAGCTTTACACCACTTCAGCCGAGGCTTGGCATTGCACATGGTGATCTTAGGCTCATGTGCGGCTGCTAGCCATGGAAACCCATTTCATGAAGCTCCTGACGAACAGTTCTTGTGCTGACGTTGCTTCAAGAGACAGTTTGGAACTCGGTAGTCAGTGTTGCAACCAAGGACAGACGATGTTTACGTGTTATGCACTTCAGCATTTGGCGTTCCTGTTCTGTGAGCTTGTGTGTCTTACCACTTTGCGGATGAGCCGTTGTTGTTCCTAGATGTTTCCACTTCACAATAACAGCCCTTTCAGTTGACCAGGGCAGCTCTAGCAGGGCCGAAATTTGACGAACTGACTTGTTGGAAAGATGCCATCCTATGATGGTACCACGTTGAAAGTCACTGAGCTCTTCAGTACGGACCATTCTACTGCCAGTGTTTGTCTATGAAGATTACATGGCTTTGTGCTCGATTTTATACACCTGTCAGCAACGGGTGGGGCTGAAATAGCCGAATCCACTAATTTGAATGGGTGTCCATATACTTTTGTTGTGTATTTCATTTAAATACGTATTCACACCCCTGAGTCAATACATGTTAGAAACCCCTTTGGCAGCGATTACAGCTGTGAGTCTTCCTGGGTAAGTCTCTAAAAGTTTTGGACACTTGGATTGTACAATATTTGCACATTATTATTTGTTTAATTCTTCAAACTCGGTCATGTTGGTTATTGATTTTATTTATTTTATTTAACCTTTATTTAACTAGGCAAGTCAATTAAGAACACATTTTTATTTACAATGACGGCCTACAATGACGGCCTGTTGATCATTGCTAGACAGCCATTTTTAAGTCTTTCCATCGATTTCCAAGCCAATTTAATTGAAAACTGTAAGTAGTCCACTCAGGAACATTCAATGTCTGATTTCTTTTGTTTTTTTATCTACCAATAGGTGCCCTTCTTTGTGAGGCCTTGGTAAACCTCCTTGGTCTTTGTGGTTGAATCTGTGTTTGAAATTCACTGCTCGACTGAAGGATCTTACAGATCATTGTATGTGTGTGGTACTGAGATTAGGTAGTCATTAAAAAATAATGTTAAACACTATTATTGCACACAGAGTGAGTCCATGCAACTTATTATGTGACTTGTTAAGCACATTTTTTATCCTGAACTTATTTAGGCTTGCAATAACAAAGGGGTTGAATACTTATTGACTCAAGACTTTTAGGCTCCTGAGTGGCGCAGCGGTGTAGGCACTGCATCTCAGAGCTAGAGGCATCACTACAGACCCTGGTTTGATCCCGGGCTGTATCACAACCGGCCGTGATCAGAAGTCCCATAGGGCAGCGCACAATTGGCCCAGTGTCGTCCGGGTTAGGGGTGAATAATTTCTGAAGATACTGTAAATATCATACACTAATCTCTGACAGGATTTTGTTGACTATGACAAAATTGATAGGGATGATTTACCTACATTTCATTCAGAATACAGAACAACGTGTCTTTAGTAGCCTAATTGTTACTCTGCCAGAGAATTGGCTTTGCTGCATCTGTGTTGTGTTCTGCAGGAGCAGCAGGAGACACAAGGATTAATGGCTGTTAATTGCTGCTCTTCATCCGCAAAGCCTCAACTCACTCTTTGGCTGCAGTCCTACCAACTGGATTGTGGGTCAGCCCTTTCATGTCTTCAGTTTTGCAATGTGTCACTATTTGACCAATTCCTTCAGCTGTCACTGCATCTCATTGGTTTAGTTTAAAATGTGGACAATAACTATTACAATATGGTTATCTTAACCACCAAAACCTCATACCAACAGGGGAAAGTATGCCATTTTTGATTCCTTACACATGACAACTTCTCTCCTCCCATTTACTGTTAGTGAGGGGTGTAGACAGGTGAGACAGGGGTTATGGTTTATAAGATGTTACATCTGCACATTTGATCTTTTTAAAATTAAAGTGTCTCCATTATTGTAAATGAATGTTGGTAATATGATGATCTATAGCCCAGATAATAATTTGTTCCTGTCAATTGATCCTAATAAGCTTTTGTTGCTGCTGGCCCTAATTACTCTGATGGTTGACCCTTCTGAGTTTCTCTGGTAGTCTTCTAATGTTGACCCTATTGTCTGCAAACCTTTAGTGGATTGGTACCTGTTGTATTTGGCTTTTCATAATTGCTGTATTGATCAGCATCCCTGTCAATTAACTTGTGTCATTGGCCCTTGCTTTTTGCCATGTGAGATGACTACTTAGCATTTGATGATGCATGTTGCAGGCCATGATGTAACCCAGTGCTAGGGAAATGATTACAGGGAGTCTAAGTAGCAGGAAAGGAAGCATAATTGGGTTACCATGATCCTATGGGAAAGGCTGACTAAATCCTGCCCCTGAACCCTCTCAAAGCTATTTATACCCAGAGCTCATGACACATCTACTGCTCATTGTTTTACATACTGTATTGAGACACATGCTGCTGATATGTCAACATTCATAACTGTTGCCACTTCTACAGACAAGTCATACAATCCTGTTTTCATAACCTATGAAGACAATATAGGGCTCTTCTAAATTCTCTCAGAGCCAAACATTAACACTAATCTGATTCCCTGCTTAGGTAGTGTTCCAGATTTTCTACTTTACAGACTTTTCTTGGTCTAATATCTATTGAAGTAGCTAATATAGAAATAGACTCACAACTTCCCTTCTAGTAGTTATGAATCAACACGTTCCATTTCAGGGGAACTTAAAACACAATGCTCAGCTATCAACCTTATGGTTGCTGAGAAACATTGAATGACCCCATACTACAGTACCGACTGTCATACAGATTGTCATTATGAGAGAATTTGTTGTTTCAATCAAGGTAAATGGTATTGGCTTTTATTATGGTGTTTTCTAACACCTCGGACCCCACAAGTCCTACGATTTCTCATTTCAGTCTTGAGGTAACAGAAGCAGTCACTCTTGGACTTATCTGATTTAATGTAAGCTACTTTCAGCGTGACATGCTTATCTGTTTACATCCAGGCTGTGTTACAGTGACATGCCAATTCACATTCACGTTGAATGTGCAAAGGCACAACACCAATGTAATATATAACAGATTACCGTTAAGCTCTTGTCATATATAACTGAGGCTAGATACCAGGATCAATGCTAGCGTCCTGATTGAGCAGGCCTAATAAGTTTAACCTGTTTTTGAATGCAACATTTCAGCATTGGCAAGTTTCCACAAATCTGGAAGTGTTACACAATGGGAAAAGCCCATTACATTGATCACAATTCTGATCATTTAAAACATTTTTATAGGTTTAGCCTGTTTTTGAATGCACCATTTCAGCATTGGCACGTTTCCATAAACCTGGAAGTGTTAAACAATTGGAAAAGCTCATTACATTGATCAAAATTATATTTTAGCTACATTGAATGTTCCAGAAGGACCTTGAGCAACAAGCGCCATCGATCAAGTTACCATATCAAAGTGATGAAGAATTCACAACAACTATGCTAACTTCGTCAGCGAATATTCAGTCTCATATAATTCCAACTGTTGTCATCAGTGTAACCTACTAATGCCCATCTTATTTAATATGTAAGCTCATACAGAGGTTGGGTATGGCTGATGCTTAAGGTCATACAGGTTGGCATGGCTGCTCATTGCAAAACCCTTTTTTTTTTTTTACATGATGTAAACTTAAACTATTTATGCCTTTCATTGCTGTGCAATTTCCAATACAATGCCCCCTAACTTTGACAAGAACAAAAACTGTTTGACTCTCAAATCTCTCAAAGATCAGGGAACATACTTGCATAATATTCAACAAATATCTTTCTTTCAGTTTTTTAAGAAGATGATGCTTATCCTGATTGTTTGCATCAGACACTGCTATGGTCTATGCCTGACAGACCACAAGCCAGTTGAGGGTCCCATTCTACTTTTCTGAAGTTTCAGAAGAGGTCCCACAGGCACAACAGCTCCTTACCAAGCAGCAGAAGCTTGACTGTCTTGGATTCTTTGTCTGCATCCTCCGCCAGCTGCTTTTCCAGCTCCTTGGACTTTGCGGCTAATGCCTTGTCTTCGACACTTCCTCCAGCTCCCATTTTGAACTTTGGGTCTTTCTCACTCCTTCAAGTCAAGATCCTGTGTGGTACGGAAATGCGGCCGTCCGCTCCCGCCGTCTGAGGGGTGCACTGAGAGACAGGCACAGAGGGAGGCAGAGGTGGGGGCTGGGAACAAGGAGGAAGAGGACTCTGGACTCTGGAGATGTATGCTGGCACGCAGTCGGACAATCACTGCTTGGGGACTAAGGGAAGCTGTCTTCTCTCTGGTGTTAGCCCTCCCTTATTCCCCTACGTTAAACCTGACATCTTGAAATCAGATTGGGATTGGGCAGGGCTTTTTCTGCCGTTCCCATGGGAACCATTAGATCCAATTAGGATGAAGCAGAGGGCAAAAGTGAAGGGTAAAAAAAGCAAATGCCATAGGGTTTAGAAAGAGATGGGTGGATTAGAAATAGAGAAGGTCTGTTTTTTTATAGCTCAATGGTCTGGGTGTTCAAAGTTGACTTTCTCTACCTCTTGCACAGTTTAGCTCTCCCAGCCTCTGTCAAGTATGGCTCAAAAAGAGATGGTGTCAGGTGTGATAATGTTCTTGTTCTCAATTAGAATAAACTTATAACCACAGAAATAAAACAATATGATGTGCTCTGTCCTGTTTATGTGGTAGGAATTTGTAAATCATTTTGAGATTTTACCGGACTTTAAGTGACAATTGGCTTACAAACCTGAGTCATGAAAATACACTATTTGTCACTAATGCATTTCTACAGCATAAGACCTTGGCTTTGTGTCTTTACTGGTGAAGGATGGAGAGTTTAACAAGCATCAGGTATTTGTATTTTTTTTTAAACCTTTATTTAACTAGGCAAGTCAGTTGAGAACAAATTCTTATTTTCAATGACAGCCTAGGAACAGCAGGTTAACTGCCTTGTTCAGGGGCAGAACGACAGATTTGTACCTTGTCAGCTCAGGGATTCGAACTTGCAACCTTTCAATTACTAGCCCAACGCTCTAACCACTAGGCTACCCTGCCGCCACCATTGTGGAGGATGAGGACTATAGTAGGTATCTCAGATAGGGGGGGAGTGAGACCTAAGAGGGTTTTATAAATAAGCTTCAACCAGGGGGTCTTGCAACAGGTATACAGAGATGACCAGTTTACAGAGTGCAGTGATGTGTCTTATAAGGAGCATTGGTGGCAAATCTGATGGCTGAATGGTAAAAAACATCTAGCCACTCGAGAGCACCCTTAGCTGCCAATCTATAAATTACATCTCTGTAATCTAGCATGGGTAGGATGGTCATCTGAATCAGGGTAAATTTTGCAGCTGGGGTGAAAGAGGAGGGATTACGATAGAGGAAACCAAGTCTAGATTTAACTTTAGCCTGCAGATTTGATATGTGCTGAGAGAAGGACAGTGTACCGTCTAGCCATACTCCCAAGTACTTGTATGAGGTAACTACCTCAAGCTCTAAACCCTCAGAGGTAGTAATCACACCGGTGGGGAGAGGGGCATTCTTCTTACCAAACCACATGACCTTTGTTTTTAAGGTGTTCAGAACAAGGTTAAGGGCAGAGAAAGCTTGTTGGACACTAAGAAAGCTTTGTTGTAGCATGTTTAACACAAAATTCAGGGAGGGGCCAGCTGAGTATAAGACTATCATCTGCATATAAATGGATGAGAGCGCTTTCTACTGCCTGAGCTATGTTGTTGATGTAAATTGAGAATAACATGGGGCCTAGAATTGAGCCTTGGGGTACTCCCTTGGTGACAGTTCCTGGCATGGCACTGGGTGATGCATCAGTTGAGAATAGAAGCCTTGTGAGTTCTACCACTTACAAAGAAGCATAAGTCAGTGGGTTACCCCACTGGCCTTTTATACTCAGATGAGGAGAGAGACAATGGGAACAGACAGAGATTGCACACATCTCAGACTACTGTGTCATGGGTCAGCACAAAGATTTACTGTAATCAGCAGTTTTCTAATAACAATGTTGACAGGGTGCCTTCTGTGCCTAATTGAAAATATCAGCTATTTATAGATGCATTTTGCAAGAGTTTTCATAATCAAGAACTTTGCATGTAGTGAACTCCAAGGTGGACTACATCTGTGTCAAAACAATAGAGCCATGAACAGCTAGCTACTGTTTGACCAGTCTTAGTTGTAACAAAAATGCTTTATGCACCTGATATCGCTTTGAATTATATATGTGAATCAAGGTTATTATGGTTTTGTGTTTTTATTTTAGTTTGTATTTATTTCTCCTGTTTTATTAAGACAGTATGCATATTTTCCCTGTTTTTTTTTGTCTGGCCTCCCATTAAATCGAGTTAAGGAGGAAACCAACACCTTTGAAGCCTGAATGGAGGATGATTTATGTACGAAAAGGTCGCCGAGAGACAAAACTGTATCACCCGCTGGGCTGACTGCATCGACACCATAGACATGAAAACCAGTAGATCGTGATAGCGCTGACATCATCCACCTATTCCAATTGAAAATAGGCTTTCTAGGGTAGACCAGAACTTTTGGTACCGCTAGGTTGCTACACAGTAGTCGACCAGCAGAGCTTGTGACTTCATGCTCCAGACAGACACTGGGGGTCTGGTCGACACCTAGAGGTAATACGACGTCAGGAAGAACTACGCCCTCTAGGGCTCTTGGCACTAATCGGGACATTTCCGGGGACAGCTCTAGCTGGGGACTGGCCACCAAAATCAGGGACTGTCCCCGGAAATCGGGGACATCTGATCACCTTAATCTTAATGTGACTTCGATCTAAAAGGAATTGCTCTGAGACTAGTGCAAAAATATATATTTTAAATTAATAGCGCCGAGACTAGTACATGTAAGAATCAAGTTAGCTCCTTAGCCAATTTCTCCTCCTGTGAGCTAGTGATAGCCTGTCACGCCCTGACCGTAGAGAGCCTTTTTATTTCTCTATTTGGTTAGGTCAGGGTGTGATTTGGGTGGGTATTCTAGATTATGTATATCTATGTATTTTTATTTCTATGTTGGCCTGATATGGTTCCCAATCAGAGGCAGCTGTCTTTCATTGTCTCTGATTGGGGATCATATTTAGGCAGCCTTTTCCCACTGGGTTTTTGTGGGATCTTGTTTTGATATAGCTGTTTTGAAGCCTGCAGAACTTTACATTCGTTTTTGTATTTCGTTGTTTTGAAGGTGTTCATTTCAATAAAGAGAAAATGTTCGCCTGCTATGCTGCACCTTGGTCTCATCCTTCAGACGAATGTAACATAGCCAGTGATAGTGATGCACAAGCTAGGCCTATTTGAAACATCGCCATCTCCTGGCAGCTTTTACCCGATAGATTCAGTAGCTTGAAATTCCGTAAAAAGCTTGAAAACCCCATTCGATTTTATGCCTACCGTAAATTCTGGACTATAGGCCGCAACTTTTTTCCCAGGCTTTGAACCTCGCGGCTTAAACAATGACGCGGCTAATATATGGATTTTTCCCGCTTTCAATTTTTTTTTCCCAAAAAAAACATTCTGTGATGTGCTCAGTTTTTTGGCGGCATGAAGCTTTCATTAGACCAATGAAATTGCCGAACGGGTTAAGGTCAAACAACTTTTTTGTTTACTGTTTAGATTAAATCGAGCGCTCTCAAACTTCCCATCATTCTGATTACGGTAGTCATTTTGTCACCCTCATCATGGCAAAGACACGGAGAAATGCATATGATGCAGCTTTCAAGTTGAAGGCGATTGATCTGGCTGTTGGAAAAGGAAATAGAGCTGCTGCACGGGAACTTGGCCTTAATGAGTCGACGATAAGACGTTGGAAACAGCAGCGTGAGGAATTGACTCATTGCAAAAAGACAACTAAAGCTTACTGCAAATGTTTTATTTTTTGTTACAAGCCGTGTTTTGTTAAAGCCTATTTATTTTTGTTACAAGCCGTGTTTTGTTAAAGCCTGTGTAAAGTTAATTTGTTTCAATGTACCGGTAGGCACCTGCGGCTTATAGACATGTGCGGCTTATTTATGTTCAAAATAATAAAAAACATTTCATTCAGTGGGTGCGGCTTATATTCAGGTGCGCTTAATAATCCGGAAATTACGGTAATTATAAAAATTTTGGTGAAAAATAAATGAACATACATGATTGTTTTTCTTCTAGTTAGTTTTGGAATTAAATATACTAGTTTCAGTATAGTTTCGTTTTTCAAACGGATTTGTTAATTAATTTATTTCAGTTTAATAAATCATTTTAGTTTAACTTTAAGTTATCTATAATAACCGTGATGTGGACAAACTCAAATGGTGTGGCACTAGTTGTGGTTAGCTAGGTAGTGGGCTCTAACTTTGCTGCATGAAGAAAAAGCAAGATATTGGCCCTTCCACCTGCAGATACTATGAGATTGCCCAACCTGCAAAAAAAGAGATAAAAAGAGAAATTTTGAGAGAGATTTTATCTGACGTCACATGGTCTCATGGCTAGAAGTGGGTTGCAGGGAAATTAGGCCCCCACAAACGCTTCAGAGAGTAAAACGGGCGGCTAATTAGGGCATCCTCCAATTCCATAGCCCCTTTCTAATTCTGACCCTTCAAGCTTTGACTCTGTCCTTCCTGCTGCATCCTGGGATTGGCCTGGTGCAGCTGATCTGTTGATAAGATTATCCAGAGAACCCTGTTAAATCTTGGGCCACAGTTTAGGCCAGCAGATGGCCACTAACTGTGAGAAGGGTGCTGGTTTTGAGGTGTAGTGCAGTGTTGGTTGTACAGTAGCAGGAAACAAGGGTAATGATACTAGTTCACCTCTCTTTCAGAATAGCTCCACCCTCTCTGCTCACCTGAGTGACAAGTCAGCCAGTCAGACCTTTGAGTAAGAAGTAAGAGGGTGATTGGATAAATGCACATCCAACTGCCCCTAGGACACAGAGTTCATGATTAACTACTTTAGTTCATCTGAGGGTGACTGAGGTGGACGCTTGAATATGTGGATTCACATCTCACCAAAAAACGGAAAAAAAGTTTGGGAATTTGCACATGCACTCACACATGAAGGCGCAACAGCTCCTCTTCAACCTCAGGAGGCCTAAGAAATGTGGCTTTGCACCTAATACCCTCAAACTTTTACAGATGCACAATTGAGAGCATCCTGTTGGGCTGCATCACCGCCTGGTACGGCAACTGCAACCACAGGGCTCTCCAGAGGGTGGTGTGGTCTGACCAATGCATCACCCGGAGCAAACTACCTGCCCTCCAGGACACCTACAGCAGCCGATGTCACAGGAAGGCCAAAAAGATAATCAAGGACAACAACCACCCGAGCCATTGCCTGTTCACCCCGCGATCATCCAGAAGGCGTGGTCAGAACAGGTGCATCAAAGCTCGGACCGAGACACTGAAAAACAGCTTCTATCTCAAGGCCATCAGACTGTTAAATAGCCATCACTAGCACATTAGAGGATGCTGCCAACATACATAGACTTGAAATCCCTGGCCACATCAATAAATGGAACACTAGTCACTTTAAATATGTTTACATATACTGTATTCTATTCTACTGCATCTTAGTCAATGCCACTCTGACATTAATCGTCCATATAGTTATACATTTTTAATTCCATTACTTTACTTAGATTTGTGTGTATTGGGTATATGTTGTGAAATTGTTAGATATTACTGCACTGTCAGAGCTAGAAACACAAGCATTTCGCTACACCCGCAATAACATCTGCTAAACACGTGTATGTGACCAATAACTTTGATTTGATTATACTGACCAGATACTCTGGTGCCTGCTCTACAATGAAAATAAATGTCTTCAAAAATGGAAGGGAATCCGGAGAAGCCTAGATCAGGTGGGACCATTCTAGCCAATGCGAGGTCAGATACGCGTGTGAACAACAGGAACAACGGTTTCCAGTAGTTACTTCAGCCACAAAGTCGAACTTGGCATGGATCACCATGCCAAAAAAGTTCACAAAAACGCTAATCCATCAATGGTGTTAATTTAAGATTAGGCATAAGGTTAGCAGTGTTGTCAAGGTTTAAAATCAAATAATAAAATTGTAGAAATAGGCGGGGTGTATGACTTTGTGGCTGTGGTAACTAGTGACGACCAGGCACAACTCCCGAGTTTTTTCTCAAAGTTGCCGGGATGTCACGTGTCCTACTTACGTCAGTACACTCGTAACAACCCAAATATTGTGAAACGTGCGTTCGATCAAATAAACCAGTACATTTACTGTTAACCAAATTCGACACTCTCTCATTGACCTCCTTCACAAAAACTCCTCGCTATGGTGAGCAACAAACAAAACAAAAATGCGAAAAGCGCCACTAACACCTATCCCTCTCGCTTTGCCTCTTCCTCTCGGTCAAAAGTCCCATCCGTCAAAGTGCAGCAAAGCCTGTAATGTCAATGAGTCTCACGAAACGAAGACAGCAATTTAGAAATGATCCAATTGTTTAGCTAACGAGATATATATATATATATATATTCGGATGGTAAATGTATTTACTCTAGCAAATAGCTATTGTAGCAATATAGCTACTTAGTTAGACAATAAGTTCACATTTCTGGAATATTTCCAAAGATCTTTGTTTTGAAAAAACGATTAGCTTGCTGGCTAGCGAAGTTGCCAGTGAAAACAACTGTGTTCGGGACGTCTGAGAGAAACAAACTGTCAGCTACAGCAAGGTTATCAGTTGTTTCCTAGACAAGACAAGTGCTACAACTTTCTGCATCTTCTCTTCGAGCTGAGACAGGCCTCAACCATGGCAGGTGGTAAGTACACAGACAGCAGCTCAACTGAGTTTTATGCTGCATTCTTAACAAGGTGGGAAGGTGGTAATTATCAATTGTGACGTCGTAAATTCAAATTGGATGCATACTTTGAACTCATTGAAAAACGCCGATTGGTTAATGGCCAAGCTGCTTCATCCATAAACCAAAAGTGTGGCTATCATGCCTGTAAACAAATTAGTGTTCAAAAACCACATGAATAGATTGCTTTTCTAAATGTTTTGTTGTTAAATTTAACTGCTGAAAATGCTGTTGAGGCTATTTCCTTAGGTGACGTCAGGGGTCAGCATGTGGGAGAAGTTGGAGCTCAGGGATGATATATGCGTTTCCCACTAGTAATATGGCGCGTTTAATGATCTTCAGGCCGGAAACTCGGAGCTCTAGAAAGAGAGGCCAGAGTTCTGGAGTTGGATGACGTTCAAATAGATTTTTCTCAGCTGGTGCTCGTTTTTTTCAGAGTTCCCAGTTACTGAAGCACATTTCATTTGTAGGCCTATCTGTACTAGCAAAAAATCTACTACTCACTGGGAGCCTCTTAGGATCCCTCACCGTTGACCCATCCTTAGCTTTCTTCACTGGTATAGCATAGGACACTGTTATGTGAATTTCGTTATCAATGTTCATAAACTTCAATTAATCTACTCAGTCTGCAACCCAGAGTTTGTAAGATTCTGGTTGAATGAAACAGACAAGAGTCCCAACTTACAATAGTCAAAATGTTTATTCACGAGGGTACTCTGAAGTCCATAATACAAAGACATCCATTTTATACCTTGCTCCTTACTTAGGCACCTACTTTCACACAAACAGTAGATATCCTACGCACATACATACACACGAACAATAGGTGAGTTGTATCCTTCTCCAGAGTTCTCACCACTGTGTATCACTACCCAGCCGACAGTTCCATTCCCCCGAGATTAGAGAAACCTTGAGAAGTACTCCCTGTCCTATCATAAGTTTCTCAGAGTTCTAGCCAGGTCGAGTCAAACACAGTTTTAATTGTTCTCGGTATTTTCTTCGGCACACACATACACACACATTTATCTCCCTCCCAGTCCAACCTAGTTGGACTTATGTTTAGTACTTTAATTATTCCTTATACGTGCTACATAAACTATAATCCCTAATGGTTACGTTTCAGGGTAAAATTATTTAATCATTATCTTTAAACATATAAATGATTTTATCAGACACCTTCTGTACAACTCTGACTCTGGCAACCTCAACCTGTCTCTCCAGCATAGGACACTTGCACAATATACCGGTACTACTGTAATATCACGGTACCAAAATGTCAATACTTATGATACCAACATTTTAGAATACCATAATACCGTTTCATATGATACTGGCAAATTTTTCGGCCCACTGGCACCTGTTATAAAATGTTTATAAAGTCAGTTTTGTTTTAAAATTCTGTAAAAAATAGTTAAGCAACAGCAACTAGTCTCTTGCATGCGCTGGTCCAATAATACTTAGCCATGGTGGCGAGGGGGGATGCAGACCTTGATCAGTCTTCTATTTTTACATTTCAATAATTTTTTTTAACCTTCATTTAACTAGGCAAGTAAGTTAAGAACAAATTCTTATTTTTCAATGACGGCCTACCGGGAAACGGTGGGTTAACTGCCTTGTTCAGGGGCAGAAGGACATATTTTTACCTTGTCAGCTTGGGATTCGATCAACAACGCTCTAACCACTAGGCTACCTGCCACCCCATTTAATATATTGGAGCAGCGCGCAGAGCGAGCAAAGTTCATAGCATACATTGTATATAATTTCATCCCTGGTATAACCAAGAGCACATGGTGTATAGAGCGATTTCAGTGCCAACAGAAATTGTATTTGAATTCCATAATTCTGAATTTGTATTAGGATATTGAATTTGAATTTAATATTTTTTTATTTGTAATTCACAAATTGAATCATTGAATTCATAAATTGATCTTGTATTTCATGTTTTGAAACTAAGTTGAGTGAATGTTGCATTCAGTTTTCAAATTAAATTTGAATATTTAAATTCAATATTTATGTATTCAGTTTCAGAATGGTAGATTTTGCATTCATTGTCTGTGTGGCAAGTTTACAAACTATAATTTCAAGTTTATCGAATTTTCATATATTCAACTTCTCAAATGCATTCAGATTAAGTTTTAAAATTCAGTTCTCTAAATTCAGATTCCAAACAACATCTTTGCCACCCATGAAAGGTAGAGAAAAACAGATAGAATCAAACGCTTTCTGTGGTAAACGGAAGCTTCTGGGGCTTTCTGAAGCCAATGTGGCATGTTGAATTTATTTTCTTCTTATGAATTTGGCTTTAGCATTCTAACCGTTTTGGCTATAAACTATTATGACCACATTCCTGAAAGCTAAGATTCTCTGGAACATGGACGTGCTTTCTGTTCCACTGTATGATGATCACAGGCCGTACTAGAAGGGAGTGTCACAAAAACAATTTGGCCTCCATAGGAATACAGTTGAATAGCAATGTCATAGACCTTCTAAGGATAGCTTTTCAGCTCCCTATTTAATCTTGCTCTTGTGACTGACTGGGTTCGAACCAGGTTTCCTGCATGTCACAAGACTGTGTTAGCCCACTTAGCTAAAGCCCATAGAGATGCGTCGAGCAAGGTTACTCATCAAAAGAGCGTGGTTCATCGAACCACCTCAGTCATAGTTCACCCCACTTTGACCTCATACTCAGTGATCATGGCACCAATATACCCGACTGGGTTCGAATATCAGGCCTACTGCACAACAACACTTTCTGAGGCAAATAGAAGCAGAAGGATCTGTGCACCCCATTTAATGAGAGTGCAACAGAGGTGGTTTGGTGATCCATGCTTATGTAATGAGCAACCTTGCCAGAGACCTAAAGATTTGTGTTAGATTGATCGATGGGGTTCTAACCCAGGTCTCCTGGGTACCAGACAATGCAACTTTTCAGGTCTCAGACATGTTACTCATCACACGAGCGTGATCACCGAAACACCTGTGTTACACTTCACCCACCTACACTTCACCCATCCAAGTCACAGGACCAATGCCTAGGCTTTAGCTCAACAGTCTTGACCTAGTAAGTCACATGTTAACCTTATAATGACTACCCTTGCTGGAGACTTGAAACTAACACGTCTAACACAAACTAAAACATGTCAAACTAACATGTCTTCAGGTCTCAGGCAAGGTTCTCATCACATAAGCATGGATCCCCAAACTACGCTCTTTTGATGAGTAACCTTGTTGGATCTTAGTTATTACTGTAGCAGATGGACATCTGTGAACCTCACTCATCAGCCTGAAGTGTCACCCCTTGCGCAATTAAATAATGCCTTTTTTAATAGCACGATGTGTTGGAATGCTTCCGGAGGGCGGTTAGAAGTCCTGAGTTCGAGTCTCCATATGAGCTGAATCAGGGGGAAGCAGTACTCACCAAGCAGGCAGCGTGAAGCCTTTACAATGGAGCCACTGGACCTGGATCTACAGTTGCACTTGTTCAACCACTGGGGTCTCTGGGGAGTGAGTTTAGGGGGTGAATGCTAATGGGGATCTGTGAAACTCAGTGTCTCCCCTTCTGCAATTGAAGAAGGCCTTTTTCAATAGCACGGTGGGTTGGAACACTTCAGGTGGGTGGTCATGTGTGTTTGTGAGGCAGAGTCTTGGTATGAGCTGAAACAGGGGGAAGCTGTACTTGTTAAGCATTTACATTTTTGTAATTTAGCAGACACTCTTATCCATAACGACATACAGGAGTAATTAGGGTTAAGTGCCTTGCTCAAGGGCTCTTCAACAGATTTTTCACCTAATACGCTTGGGGATTCGAACCAGAAACCTTTCGGTTACTGGCCCAACAATCTTAACTGCTAGGCTACCTGCCGCCCTATAGCAAGAAGCGTGTCGTCATTTAAATGAATGACCTGAACTTATCCCTATAGGCTTTAGCTAAGTGTGCTAACACAGTCTTGTAAAATGCAGGAGACCTGGTTCGAACCCAGTCAGTCACAAGAGCAAGATTAAATATGGAGTGAAAAAGCTATCCTTAGAAGGGCTATAACAGGCCTATTAAACTACTTACTGTATATTCTTATGGGGGCCAAACTGTGGTTTTTGTGACACTCCCTTCTAACTTGGCCTGTGATCATCATAGAGGGAAACAGAAGGCACGTCCAGGTTCTTAGCAAAACGGTTCAAACGTTAGAGCCAAATTCATGGGAAGAAAATAAATTAAACATGCCACATCAGTTTCAGAAACCACCAGAAGCTTCTGTTTATCACAGTAACAGTTTGATTCTATCTGTTCTCTTCTACCTTTCCTTGCTGGCAAAGTACCAGGATGTTGTCTCTGGTTTTGAATCAGAATTTAGAGAACTGAATTTGAAAACTGAATATGATAAGTTGAATATATGAAGCTTTGATAAACTTGAAATTATAGTTTGTAAACTTGATACACAGACAATGAATATCTACCATACTGAATATATAAATATTTACTTTTAGTATTAAAACTGAATGCAATATTCGCTCAATTCACTTTCAAATAATGAAATATAAGTTCAATTAATTTTTATTATTTTTTTATTAAGAAAATGATATTCAAATTCAATATCCTAATACAAATGTGAAATTATAGAATTCAAATACTATTTATGTTTACACTGAAATCGCTCCATACACAGGCCAGTCTGATAGGCTTTGCAAGTTCGCTGTCCCACAGCAGTGCCAGAGAGGAAAAACAGCTTTGCAACATTAATGCATACAACTTTACATAAAGGAAACGGCTTGTTTCTAGCTCAAACGTAAAAAAAATAATTTCACAAACCATGTCGCAGGCTGTTTTTAAACTAATCCCAGGCCTCTAATTATTGTTTTGATAACAGCGTTGTTCAGTTACCAAGCTATCTAACAGCCTGGTAACTTGACAGTAGGTCAAGGCAAATTTGATTGGCCCAGGAAGGAAGGAAAATGATCTGCTACTCATGAGGTGTGATTTAAAGGTAGGATTCATATAGGCCTAATGTAAGAATAAACTATTAAACATCTATCTCTTTCTGGTGCTCCTTACATTCTGTTTGGTGCCTAATGTTTTTAAAGTTGGGAGCAGTGTGAATGGTTTGTGGGAGAGAGAGTGGTGTGTGTTTATGAGATTGATGGAGAGAGTGTGTGTGTGTGTGTTAACTGAAGAGTAAAGGTTCCATGCAGTGCTTTCCCCATATTGACACAATGACATGCAGGTCATTAAGCATGAATATTTCCTTACTCTCATTCCTCCAGCAAAATCACAGGTAGGCCTTTGCAAATATGAGCAAATTAACCATTCTATGCAGTATTCTATTAAACAGTGTGCAGTTAAATTCAGTATGTGCTGTATTGAGTAGAAGTGGGAATATCAGTGACAGGTGTTTTGTGTAGCACATGTGCATAACGTTTAGAAAACAGGTACAAAAACAGGATTTTTTTTCCCCCAACGGTATTGTGATACTACTCGGTATCATGATACTTGGCCTGGTATCATATCGTTAGTAAAATGTTGGTATTGTGACAACACTACTTTTGATCCCCAGCAACATGGGCACCCCTACAGTTAACACATCCCGCTTCTTTCACCGATACTACATATTCCTTTGTCTCTTGCCCTCATACATACTTCTCACATCTAGGAATCTCCCTCCTACACACTGCTGCAACATGACCATAAGCTTGGCACCTGAAATACCGTAGTGTGTTTGGCACAAAAGCTTGTACGGGATAACTGATATATCCTAGCATTACTTTGTCAGGTAAAGACTTAGCATCAAAACTCAAAAGGACAGACGGTGACTCTTCTATTTCACCACGCTCGCCACCAGGTCTGAGTCGCACCAAATGACAGGCTTCACAGACACCGGGAATTTTCGACTTCAGTTGATCCACCTCCATCCTTACCGCTACCCCAGTAATCACTATTTTCAATGGCACCCTGTTCCTGAGAGCAAAGCAAGTAACAGTTCTTGTCCAGCCTGACCAGCAGAGCCTGAAAGAAAAGCACAGAGGAAGGAATAAGAACTTGAGGAATTCCCAATAACAATCCTCCCATTCTCAGGTTAAGGACTGTTAGATAGTGTTGGCATCATTTGTCTTGGTTGCCTGCCATAGACTTGGGGCTTTTGGGTGATGTATTTTTTTCCCTGGGAAAAATGTAGGCCTCTGTTTCTAGCCATGTAGCTAGCTACACCTCAGGGAGGGAGAGGGGGAGAAGTCAGTCCTTTTCTAAAAACTGGGTCAGATTTATTGGAATGTTGCACACAGCCTGCTGTAGTTGTTTTTTACTCCTCTGAAATCACCCTTTTTACCTTATCGGCAGTTGCCACTCAGTCTGAATGTTTAATAAGACGTTTCTTTGTACAGTTCTATTGACAAGTGACTGTATTATCGACAGTTAAATTATTGATTGTCACATTCGTTTTTGGTGTCAAGAATTGCGTGTCAAGTTCAACATTTCTATCATAGGTCAACCTTGGAACAAAGCCGGTGAACACGATGGGTATACTGTGCTTCAGAGATTTTCACTAAAGAATGGTTTGTCCTTTGATGTAGTCATGTCTTCTTACCACTAGATGGTGGTCTTTACATTGTATTCCTCTGTATGCCTCTACGTCTTTTGCAATTTGTTGTCAGTGATTATCCATTTCAACACATTGTCCTCACATCACAGATATTCATATATATTTCTCTTGAATCACAGTGCAGTCTTGATTAGAGGTCGACCGATTTCACGTTTTCATAACAATCGGTAATAGGCATTTTTGTGCGCCGATTATGGCCGATTACATTGCAATCCATGAGGAAACTGCGTGGCAGGTTGACCACCTGTTACGCGAGTGCAGCATCAAAAGGACCTTGTGGCTGCAAGGAACCAAGGTAAGTTGCTAGTTAGCGTTAAACTTATCTTATAAAAAATAATCAATCTTCACAATCACTAGTTAACTACACATAGTTGATGATATTACTAGTTTAACTAGCTTGTTCTGTGTTGCACATAATCAATGTGGTGCCTGTTAATTTATCATCGAATCACAGCCTACTTCAACTTGATGATTTAACAAAAGGGCATTCGAGAAAAAAGCACAATCGTTGCAGTAATGTACCTAACCATAAACATCAATGCCTTTCTTAAAATCAGTACACAAGTATATTTTATTTTAAACCTGCATATGTAGTTATAAGAAATTAATGTTAGCAGGCAATATTAACTAGGGAAATTGTGTCACTTCTCTTGCGTTCAGTGCAAGCAGAGTCAGGGTATATGCAGCAGATTGGGCCGCCTGGCTCGTTGCGAACTGTTGAAAGGCCATTTATTACTAAAAAGACCGTAATTAATTTGCCTAAATTTTACATAATTATGACATAACATTGAAGGTTGTGCAATGTAACAGCAATATTTAGACTTAGGGTTGCCACCCGTTCGATAAAATACGTAACGGTTTTGTATTTCACTGAAAGAATAAACGTTTTGTTTTTGAAATGATAGTTTCCGGATTTACCATATTAATGACCAAAGGCTTGCATTTTTGTGTGTTAATATTATAATTAAGTATATTATTTGATATTTGGTAGAGCAGTCTGACTGAGCGGTGGTAGGTATCAGCAGGCTTGTAAGCATTCATTCAAACAGCAGCTCTTAGCAATGCTGGGATGCAAAGTGCCTATAAGAACATCCAATAGTCAAAGGTATATGAAATACAAGTGGTATAGAGAGAAATAGTCCTATAATTCCTATAATAACTACAACCTAAAACTTCTTAACTGGGAATATTGAAGAACTGGGAATATTGAACCAGCTTTCATATGTATTCATGTTCTGAGCAAGGAAGTTAAACGTTAGCTTTTTTACATGGCACATATTGCACTTTTACTTTCCACATTCCACAGAGTTGGGATGATTTGTAGTGTAAGTTACCTGGCCTGTATAAGAGCCACTAGCCACTGGTGGCATAGTTCACAGTTTGCATCATTATTTATTTGAGTCGAAAATTGATTTTATTTTTGTATTATATTAAGTTAAAATATGTGTTCATTGTTAATTCAGTATTGTTGTAATTGTCATTTATTACAAATATATACAGTTGAAGTCGGAAGTTTACATACACCTCAGTCAAATACATTTAAACTCAGTTTTTCACAATTCCTGACATTTAATCCTAGTAAAAATTCCCTGTCTTAGGTCAGTTAGGATCACCACTGAAATAATAGTAGAGAGTGATTTATTTCAGCTTTTATTTCTTTCATCACATTCCCAGTGAGTCAGATGTTTACATGCACTCAATTAGTATTTGGTAGTATTGCCTTTAAATTGTTTAACTTTCAGGTAGCCTTCCACAAGCTTCCCACGATAAGTTGGGTGAATTTTGGCCCATTCCTCTTGACAGAGCTGGTGTAACTGATTCAGGTTTGTAGGCCTTCTTGCTCGCACACGCTTTTTCAGTTCTGCCCACAAATGTTCTATAGGACTGAGGTCAGGGCTTTGTGATGGCCACTCCAATACCTTAACTTTGTTGCCCTTAAGCCATTTTGCCACATCTTTGGGAAGTATGCTTGGGATCATTGTCCATTTGGAAGACCCATTTGTGACCAAGCTTTAACTTCCTGACTGATGTCTTGAGATGTTGCTTCAATATATCCACCTAATTTTCCTACCTCATGATGCAATCTATTTTGTGAAGTGCACCAGTCCCTCCTGCAGCAAAGCACCCCCACAACATGATGCTGCCACCCCCGTGCTTCACGGTTGGGATGGTGGTCTTTGGCTTGCAAGCCTCCCCCTTTTTCCTCCAAACATAATGATGGTCATTATGGCCAAACAGTTCTATTTTTGTTTCATCAGACCAGAGGACATTTCTCCAAAAAGCACGATCTTTGTCCCCATGTGCAGTTGCAAACCGTAGTCTGGCTGTTTTATGGCTGTTTTGGAGCAGTGGCTTCTTCCTTCCTTGCTGAGCGGCCTTTCAGGTTATGTCGATATAGGACTCGTTTTACTGTGGATATAGATACTTTTGTACCTGTTTCCTCCAGCATCTTCACAAGGTCCTTTGCTGTTGTTCTGGGATTGATTTGCACTTTTCGCACCAAAGTACGTTCATCAGTAGGAGACAGAACGCGTCTCCTTCCTGAGCGGTATGAAGGCTGCGTGGTCCCATGGTGTTTATACTTGCATACTATTCTGGGATTGATTTGCACTTTTCGCACCAAAGTACGTTCATCAGTAGGAGAAGGAACGCGTCTCCTTCCTGAGCGGTATGAAGGCTGCGTGGTCCCATGGTGTTTATACTTGCATACTATTGTTTGTACAGATTAACGTGGTACCTTCAGGCATTTGGAAATTGCTCCCAAGGATGAACCAGACTTGTGGAGGTCTACAATTTATTTTCTGAGTTTGAAGGTAGGCCTTGAAATACATCCACAGGTACAGTTCCAATTGACTCAAATTATGTCAATTAGCCTATCAGAAGCTTCTAAAGCCATGACATAATTTTCTGGAATTTTCCACTCTGTTTAAAGGCACAGCCAACTTAGTGTATGTAAACTTCTGACCCACTGGAATTGTGATACAGTGAAGTAAGTGAAATAATCTGTCTGTAAACAATTGTTGGAAAAATTACTTGTGTCATGCACAAAGTAGATGTCCTAACCGATTTGCCAAAGCTATAGTTTGTTAACAAGAAATTTGTGGAGTGATTGAAAAACGAGTTTTAATAACTCCAACCTAAGTGTATGTAAACTTCCGACTTCAACTGTATATAAAAATCGGCCAATTAATCGGTATCGGATTGTTTTGGTCCTCCAATAATCGGTGTCGGTATCAGCATTGGAAAATCATAATCGGCCGACCTCTAGTCTTGATAATCTACCCTTCTGTGTAAAGGATGTTCTTATATGGACTGAGAGAGAGAAACTGTTGATTTATCTGTGTGAATTCCTGTCTTGTTAAAAAAAAATTTTTTAACTAGGCAAGTCAGTTAAGAACAAATTCTTATTTACAATGACGGCCTACACCGGCCAAAAGACGCTGGGCCAATTGTGCTCCGCCCTATGGGACTCCCAATCACGACCGGTTGTGATACAGCCTGGATTCGAACCAGGGTGTCTGTAGTGACACCTCAAGCACTAAGATGCAGCACATTAGACCGCTGCGCCGCTCAGGAGCCCGCTCAGTCTTGTTGCTCATGACATTGCCTGATGTTGACATGATTTTCTGATGTTGACATGTTGTCAACATTCTCTGTATATGACATGAGAACAATTAATAATTATCATAATTTTTTTCTCTGGCACTGGAATGAGTTTACACTTCTCATTGCTTGTATGGCTCAGTTTCTTGCAGGACACAGGGCAGTAGGGTGATTTGGCACTAGATGACAGTGTATTGACATGGCAGGAAGTTTGGAGCATGTCATGGAGTGCTGAGTTGGCCTGCCAGGAAAGGTATCTTGCTTTTTCTGCGTCATCACAGGGTATTTATAATCCATAATTTCATAATCCAAGAATTTCATCCACCCCTCTGCCCTGGATGGGCTGCCTGCCTGCCTGCCTTCTCTGCCCAGAGAGATTTTCCAGGAAAGGAGCTTGTGAGCCTACTAGTCTGCTTATAAAGCACTCTGTGTTGGATTCTCCCACACCACCTTAAGTTCTCTCATTTGGCTTCCAGCTGTGTCCTCCATTTTTTGTTTGTATTATTTAACAACCGATCAACGATATTTTTCATAAATGTTTATTTTTAGAAGACAAAAAAAACTTGCTGGTGCTCTTGTTGGTGCTGCTGTGCTGTACCATGTCTGGCTTGGTGTAGTCGTGTGTCTTTCTCAGGGCCTATTGCCTGTCACACTGGCTGCACTAGAGACTCTAAACTGCAATGCCCTCCTCTTCCGTTGTCTTTCTCCGCATTGGCTCTCGTCAGCTCGTTCCATGGTTGCTGGGGAAACTGAGGAGGATGGGGCCCAGCGGGGCAGGGGGAGGAACCAGCCCTGCAGAGGGGCTTCCACAGGCCCGGGATGGGCCCTGCCATCCAGCTGCATAAAAAGTCCCCCTAGTGTTAGAGCTAGTGCTAGTGTCACAGTTGCGCCTCTCTGCCGGCTGTTCTGCAGCTCTGTCTCACTCTGCTCCGGCTGTCACAGGAGCACAGGCAGCAAGATGTCATCCTCATCCAGCGAGGGCCAAGGGAAGCTCAAGCCCAAATCCCCACTGCGCAAGAGAGGGAGTCTGCAGAGCACCACCAGCCCTGGTGAGTGGAGAGGTGTGGGTGCAGGGGTTCCCAGAGAGAGGAGTAAAGGAATGCAGGGGTTAAAGGGGGGTGCACATCTGGAGTCGAATTGACACATTTGCTAGTGTAGTTGTGTGAAGGCACTCAAAGTTAAAGAAAAACAGAAGTGGATATCTTAATGTTCTTTCTCTGATACTCCATTTTTGGGGGATGAGTTTGTTTATTAGGCCTACGTTCTAATGGGAGTTTTGACTTGTACTGTATTACACTGACTGTGAAGAGGATGTAGTACAAAGTACTGTAAAAAGGGATTTTCCTTCTGTATTTATTTGAAAAAATACATGCTTGGTAAATGGATGGGTAATAATGGAATGTGGCTTGCTTGATTGTTTCAAATAGCCTAATCAAGGTTGTTATTCACCAACAGCAGCAGATGGAATCGCCAGACAGATTGATTAAAAGTGTGATGTTTTTATCCTTGCTTTAGCATTAAGGTACTGAATCTCCCAGTAATACCCACTGTAGCAACTCAGTATAGGAGTAGTGACTTGGTTGGCCTGCTGATGATGCTGGACTCTAGTGTGGGAGAGGCTTTGAAGGAGAGAAGTTCAAAGCAGTGTTTGAACCTAAAGGCCCTCCTTGCACACAGTCCTTTTTTTAAATTCAAGAATGTACTCTTATGGACACTATTGTTAGTGCATGACACAAGTCTTCCAGCCCCTCCATATCTCCTCCAGTGAGCTTGGACAGGGCACAGTGATAGGGGCCCTTTATCTCCTATCATCACAGCCCTCACCATGGGGTCCAAACAGGAAACAACACAACAAATAAAATACATAATATAAATATACATACATAGCACTACATTTACATTACAATTTAGCCATTCAACAGATGCTCCTATCCAGAGCGACCCACAGCTAGTGCATTCATCTTATGATAGCCAGGCGGGACAACCAAATATCACTGTCCTATCCCAATCACGTATCACATACATAATATAATGCAAAATACAATACAAAATGTATAAAAATGTCTGTGTGTCTCTTCGCTGTACCAGTCATGCCGAAAGGTCTTCTTTTATTTTTATATGGTTTTATTCATAGCTTGAGTTACCTGGGGTGGCAGACAGTTCCATTTAATACTGTGCGTTTCCCAGCCTCTGTTCTGGACCTGGGGACTGTGAAGAGACCTCTGGTTGCATGTCTTGTGTGGTACTGATGAGTGTCTGAACTGTGTGCCAACTGCTTGAACAGACAGTTCGGTACCTTCAACACCTTGGACAAAGACCAACAGTGATGCACTCAATCTCTCTTCAACTTCGAGCCAGGAGAGATTGACATGCATGTCATTGACATTCGCTCTTTGTGTACATCAAAGCTCAATACGTGCTGCTCTGTTTTGGACCAACTGCAATTTGCTTATGTCCTCCTCCGCACCTGACTTTACCACACAACTGGGCAGTATTCCAGGTGCAACAATACTAGGACCTGTAGGACCTGTCTGGTTGATTGAGATATCAAGAAAGTAGAGCAACGCCTTATCATGGACAGACCTCTTCCCATTTTAGTAACCATTGAGTCTATATGTTTTGACCATGATAGTGGGCTATCTAGGGTGACACCCAGCAATTTAGTCTCTTCAACTTGCTCAATAGGCACGTTATTCAAAATTATGCTTTTCTTTTTGAGATATTTAGCACCAGCCTATTGCTAGTTACCCATTCTAAAAATCACTGGAGTGCAATGTTAAGGGTGTCAGTTATTTATTTTACTGTTGGAGCCGATGTGTATACTGTTGAGCCGTCAGCGTACATGGACACACAGGCTTTATTCAAGGTCAATGGAAGGTTATTAGTAAACACAGAAAACAATAATGGTCCAAGCTGGCTGCCCAGCGGTACATCACACTCAACCAAATTTGTATTAGAGAGGGTTCCATTAAAGAAAACCCTCTGTGTTCTATTGGATAGGTAACTGTCCATCCATTGTAAGGCAGAGGATGTTAATTCATAACACCTAAGTATTTTCATCAATATGTTATGATCAAAGCTAGCATTGGAATCCAACAAAACAGCTCCCACAATCTTCATCAGTCATTCTATATAATAACATTGCATTTGGTCGAATATGATTTTGTCCAGAAGTTTGCTAAGCACCGGTAACAGGCTGATTGGTTTGCTGTTTGGTTGCTATTTTTGGGCAGCGGAATTACCTTTGCTTCCCTCTAGGCCTGAGGGCACACTGTCTTTTAGGCTTAGATTGAAGATGTGGCAAATAGAAGTCGAAATGTATTCCGCTACCAACCTCAGTAATTTACCATCCAGGTTGTCGTTCATCATCTATCCATGGGGATTGGGTCGTTTTAACAGTCAGTTTCTTTATGGGCGCTTGCCTGTCAGTATCCAGAAGAAGCAATTTAATAAATGCAGCGGTAGGATGTTCCTCATTACACACATCAGACCAACAAATATTTTTCACATCTTCAACATACGTACCATTGCAAAACCTCTTGTATGATCGCTTATACACTATTTTAGGACCTGTCTTTGGAACTTTGGTTTTCTTAGATATGGCTATCCAGTGGGTGTGGATACTGTTTTAGAACAGATTTCTGCAGCATTAGAAAGGATATGGTTAATGCTTTTTATTGAGTGATGCTTTTTATTGAGTGATGCGTGATGCTTTTTATTGAGTGATGCGTGATGCTTTTTATTGAGTGATGCGTGATGCTTTTTATTGAGTGATGCGTGATGCTTTTTATTGAGTGATGCGTGATGCTTTTTATTGAGTGATGCGTGATGCTTTTTATTGAGTGATGCGTGATGCTTTTTATTGAGTGATGCGTGATGCTTTTTATTGAGTGGACAGCTTGATGAAAGCCAGTCAATATTTAGGTCACCCAGAAAGTATACCTCTCTGTTGATATCACATACATTATCAAGGATTCCACACACATTATCCAGATACTGACTGTTAGCACTTGGTGGTCTAGAGCAACTTCCCAAAATAATAGGCTGAATCAATCACGAGTGCCTGATGTCGCTAAGCAGATTCTTTATCAACATTATTTGCTTTAAGTTTCCAAAAACAGTTTTGTATGATCCTTAAAACATTGTAGTGGAGTCGGCATGGTGCGGCTATTAAGATAAAAAGATGGTGCCTTCCGGGCTGGGGGCCCCTGATCTCCCTCCACCTCTCTCTGTGTGGCCAGGATGGTTAATCAGAGGACAGCCTGGCTGGGAGTGGGACAGCACGTCTTCCAGCCCCTCCATATCTCCCCCAGTGGGCTTGGACAGGGCACAGTGATAGGGGCCCTTTATCTCCTATCATCACAGCCCTCACCATGACAATGGCCCCTCTGGCTGTTTATCCAAGCGATGCTATGTCACACAGGGGTCGGTTTGACTCTACTGCGATGCGTTCACTCAAAATACAAATATGTCCAGTCACATTGGGAGAGGGAGAGGCCATTGAGAGTGGTTCCTTTTTCATGGTATACCAGAAAGTATACCTCTCTGTTGATATCACATACATTATCAAGGATTTCACACACATTATCCAGATACCGACTGTTAGCACTTGGTGGTCTATAGCAACTTCCCACAAGAATAGGCTTTAGATGAGGCAGGTGAACCTGTAGCCATGTTACTTAGACAGCATTTGACATGAGATCCTCTCTAAGCTTTACAGGAATATGACTCTGAGTATAAACCGCAATGTCTCTTCCGTAGATATTATAACCATATATTGCTACCACCGTGTCATCAAAGGAATTATCTAAGTGAGTTTCAGAGATATATGAATGATTTCTGTTGATAGCAAGTTATTGATTTCATGAACCTTGTTTCTTAGGCTACATACAGTTGAAGCCGGAGGTTTACATACACTTAGGTTGGAGTCATTAAAACTTGTTTTTCAACCACTCCACACATTTTTTGTTAACAAACTGTAGTTTTGGCAAGTCACAGATTAGTTTACTTATAATTCACTGTATCACAATTCCAGTGTGTCAGAAGTTTACATACACTAAGTTGACTGTGCCTTTAAACAGCTTGGAAAATTCCAGAAAATGATGTCATGGCTTTAGAAGCTTCTGATAGGCGAATTGACATAATTTGAGTCAATTGGAGGTGTACCTGTGGATGTATTTCAAGGCCTACCTTCAAACTCAGTGCCTCTTTGCTTGACATCATGGGACAATCACAAGAAATCAGCCAAGACCTCAGAAAATAAATTGTAGACCTCCACAAGTCTGGTTCATCCTTGGGAGCAATTTCCAAACGCCTGAAGGTACCACGTTAATCTGTACAAACAATAGTACGCAAGTATAAACACCATGGGACCACGCAGCCGTCATACCGCTCAGAAAGGAGACGCGTTCTGTCTCCTAGAGATGAACGAACTTTGGTGCGAAAAGTGCAAATCAATTCCAGAACAACAGCAAAGGACCTTGTGAAGATGCTGGAGGAAACTGGTACAAAAGTATCTATATCCACAGTAAAACGAGTCCTATATCGACATAACCTGAAAGGCCGCTCTGAAAGGAAGAAGCCACTGCTCCAAAACCGCCATAAAAAAGCCAGACTACGCTTTGCAACTGCACATGGGGACAAAGATCGTACTTTTTGGAGAAATTTCCTCTGGTCTGATGAAACAAAAATAGAACTGTTTGGCCATAATGACCATTGTTATGTTTGGAGGAAAAAGGGGGAGGCTTGCAAGCCGAAGAACACTATCCCAACCGTGAAGCACGGGGGTGGCAGCATCATGTTGTGGGGGTGCTTTTCTGCAGGAGGGACTGGTACACTTCACAAAATAGATGGCATCATGAGGTGGGAAAATTAGATGGATATATTGAAGCAACATCTCAAGACATCAGTCAGGAAGTTAAAGCTTGGTCGCCAATGGACAATGACCCCAAGCATACTTCCAAAGTTGTGGCAAAATGGCTTAAGGACAACAAAGTCAAGGTATTGGGATGGCCATCACAAAGCCCTGACCATAATCCCATAGAGAATTTGTGGGCAGAACTGAAAAAGTGTGTGCAAGCAAGGAGGCCTACATTCCTGACTCAGTTACACCAGCTCTGTCAGGAGGAATGGGCCAAAATTCACCCAACTTATTGTGGGAAGCTTGTGGAAGGCTACCTGAAATGTTTGACCCAAGTTAAACAATTTAAAGGCAATGCTACCAAATACTAATTGAGTGCATGTAAACGTCTGACCCACTGGGAATGTGATGAGAGAAATAAAAGCTGAAATAAATCATTCTCTCTACAATTATTTTGACATTTCACATTCTTAAAATAAAGTGGTGATACTAACTGACCTAAGACAGGGAATGTTTACTAAGATTAAATGTCAGGAATTGTGAAAAATCGAGTTTAAATGTATTTGGCTAATGTGTATGTAAACTTCCGACTTCAACTGTAGATATTCCATTCAAAGTCAGCCGTTTCCAGCTACAATAGTCATTTAACATTAACAATGTCTACACTGTATTTCTGATCAATTTGATGTTATTTTAATGGACAAAAAATGTGCTTTTCTTTAAAAAAACAAGGACATTTCTAAGGTACCCGAAACTTTTGAACGGTAGTGTACGTACGGTCACTGTAGGGACAAAGTCGTCGATGCACTTATTGATGAAGCTGGTGACTGAGGTGGTATACTCCTCAATGCCATTGGATGAATCCCGGAACATATTCCAGTCTTTGCTAGCAAAACAGTCCTGTAGCATCCGCTTCATCTGACCACTTCCGTATTGAGCGAGTCACTGGTACTTCCTGCTTTACTTTGTGCTTGTAGGAAGGAATCAGGAGGATATAATTATGGTCAGATTTGCCAAATGGAGGTTAAGGGAGAGCTTTGTACTCGTCTCTGTGTGTGGTGTAAAGTGGTTATTCAGTTGTGCAAACCGGCAGTTTCATCAGCTGTACGGGCAGTTGGTCTCAGACGATCCCGCAGGTGAAGAAGCCGGATGTGGAGGTCCTGGGCTGGCGTGGTTACACGTGGTCTGCAGTTGTAAGGCCAGCTGGACGTACTGCCAAATTCTCTAAAACAAAGTTGGAGGTGGCTTATGGTTGAAAAATGAACATTCAATGCTCTGGCAACAGCTCTGGTGGAAATTCCTCCAGTCAGAATATCAATTGCACATTTCCTCAAAACTTGACACATCTGTGGCATTGTGTTGTGTGTCAAAACTGCACATTTTAGAGTGGCCTTTTATTGCCCCCAGCACACTGTGCACCTGTGTAATGATCATGCTGTTTAATCAGCTTCTTGATATGCCACACCTGTCAGGTGGATGGATTATCTTGGCAAAGGAGAAATGCTCACTAACAGGGATGTAAACACATTTGTGCACACTTTTTGAGAGAAGCTTTTTGTGTATACTGAACATTTCTGGGATATTTTATTTCAGCTCATGAAACATGGGACCAACACTTTACATGTTGTGTTTATATTTTTGTTCAGTATATGTGAGAATTGCCAGAACAATCTGATACCAAAGTATTTCCGAGCTATCCTGGTGTGGAATCACCCATGATGTAATTTATATAAGGTCCTACAGGATCGTGTCATTTTGGAGTCACTTTTATTGTAAATAAGAATAGAATATGTTTCTTAACACTTCTAAATTAATGTGGATTCTACCATGATTATGGATAATTCCTGAATGATTATGGATAATTCCTGAATGAATTGTAAATAATGATACCCCCAAAACATGCTAACCTCTCACCATTACAATAACTAGGGTGGTTAGCATTTTGATGGGGGATATTTGTGTGTAATGTTCTCACTCACCATTGTTGACTATTTATTTACCATAAAAGTGACTCCAAAATGACACAATACATTATTTACCATTTATTTATATTGGGCACAAAATAATCTGAAAAACAACCCAAACAAACAGTAAATTCATCCAACAAGTTTATAGTCACAAGCTTGATGTAATCATTGGAAAGGGAAAGGGGGATACCTAGTCATTTGTGAATGCATTCAACTGAAATGTGTCTTCCGCATTTAACCCAACCCCTCTGAATCAGAGAGGTGCGGGGGGGCTGCCATAATTATGTGCTAGGTATATGGGACCAAACACTTAAACTTTCGACTACTTCAGTACGCATATAAGTGAATTTGTCCCAATATTTTTGGTCCCCTAAAATGGGGGGAGTATGTACAAAAAGTGCTGCAATTTCTAAACGGTTCACCCGATATTGGTGAAAATAGCCCAAAATTAAAGCTGACAGTCTGCACTTGAACATAGTTCAGGAATACAGAGCCAAACCAACAGAAAATGTCACTGTCCCAATACTTTTGGAGCTCACTGTATATTAGCATGTTTGCGCTTCATATCCAAATCATCTATAAGTAACATCATTGAGTTACACAATAGGTTTTTAGATACTTCTGGTCATGTAGTGTATGTGGACACCTGAGCGTCGAACATCTCATTCCCAAATCATGGCCATTAATATGGAGTTGGTTCCTCCTATGCTGCTATAACAGCCTCCACTCTTCTGGGAAGGTTTTCCACTAGATGTTGGAACATTGCTGCGGGGACTTGCTACCATTCAGCCACAAAAGCATTAGTGAGGTCGGGCACTGATTTTGGGCGAGTAGGCCTGGCTCGCAATCGGCATTCCAATTCATCCTAAAGGTGTTCGACAGTTTTGAGGTCAGGGCTCTATGAAGGCCAGTCAAGCTCTTCCACACCGATCTCGACAACCGTTTCTGTATTGACCTCGCTTTGTGCACTGGGGCATTGTCATGCTGAAACAGGAAGGGCCTTCCCCAAACTGTTGCCACAAAGTTGGAAGCACAGAATGGTCTAGAATGTAATTGAATGCTGTAGCGTTAGGATTTATTTTCACTGGAACTAAGGGGCCTAGCCCGAATCATGATAAACAGCCCCAGACCATTATTGCTTCTCCACCAAACTTTACAGTTGGCACTATACATTCGGGCAGGTAGCATTCTTCTGGCATACGCCAAACCAAGATTCATCCATCGGACTGCCAGATGGTGAAGGGTTATACATCACCCCAGAGAACGCGTTTCCACTGCTCCAGAGTCCAATGGCGGCGAGCTTTATACCACTCCAGCCGACGCTTAACATTGCGCATGGTGATCTTAGGCTTGTGTGCGGTTGCTCGGCCATTGAAACCCATTTCGTGAAGCTCCCAATGAACAGTTCTTGTGCTGAAGTTGCTTCCAGAGGCAGTTTGGAACTCGTTAGTAAGTGTTGAAACCGAGGACAGGCAACTTTTATGCGCTATGCACTTCAGCACTCTGCGGTTCTGTTCTGTGAGCTTGTGTGGTCTACCACTTCAGGGCTAAGCCATTGTTGCTCCTAGACGTTTCCACTTCACAATAACAGCACTTACAGTTGACCGGGGCAGCTCTAGCAGGGCAGAAATGTGACAAACTGACTAGTTGGAAAGGTGGCATCCTATGATGGTTCCATGTTGAAAGTAACAGCTCTTCAGTAAGGCCATTCTACTGCCAATGTATGTCTATGGAGATTGCATGGCTGTGCGCTTGATTTTATACACCGGTCAGCAACAGGTATGGCTGAAATAGTCGAAGGGGTGTCCACATACTTTTCTATATATAGTGTACTTTATAATGATTTGGACATTTGTGCCACAAATGCAAAAATACATTTTGAAACTGGACAACAAAACCAAAGCATGGATTGCTGTCATACCTTGTCTATAAACTGCTTACAGGGTAAGGAAACCAATATGTTATTTTGTGATTTGGTCGAACTGTCTCTATCTAGTGGTCAGAACTTGGTAATATCAGGATGTCGGATGGAACATAAACCTAACAACTTCAATTACAAATTTATCTGAAGAGGGGAAATAACCTCAACTTCCCTGAGTGCATTCGGAAAGTATTCAGACCCCTTCCCTTTTCCCACAATTTGACACAGCCTTATTCTAAAATTGATTAAATACAAATATTTCCTCATCAATCTACACATAATACCCCATAATGACAAAGCGAAAAGTTTTTTAGACATTTTTGCAAATGTATTAAAAATAAAAAACAGTTACCTTATTTACATAAGTATTCAGACCCTTTGCTATGAGAATTGAAGTTGAGCTCCGGTGCATCCTGTTTCTATTGATCATCCTTGATGTTTCTACAACTTGATTGGAGTCCACCTGTGGTATATTCATTTGATTGGACATAATTTGGAAAGGCACACACCTGTCTATATAAGGTCCCACAGTTGACAGTGCATGTCAGAGCAAAAACCAAGCCATTAATTCAAAGGAATTGTCCGTAGAGCTCAGAGACAGTGTTGAGGCACAGATCTGGGGAAGGATACCAAAACATTTCTGCAGCATTGAAGGTCAAGAACATAGTGGCCTCCATCGTCCTTAAACAGAAGAAGTTTGGAACCACCAAGACTCTTCCTAGAGCTGGCTGCCCGGCCTTAACTGAGCAATCGGAGGAGAAGGGCCTAGGTCAGGGAGGTGACCAAGAATCCGACAGAGCTCCAGAGTTCCTCTGTGGAGATGGGAGAAACTTCCAAAAGGACAACCATCTCTGCAGCACTCCACCAATCAGGCCTTTATGGTAGTGGCCAGACGGAAACCACTCCTCATTAAAAGGCACATGACAGCCTGCTTGGAGTTTGCCAAAAGGCCCCTAAAGGAAACAAGATTCTCCCGTCTAATGAAACCAAGATTGAACTCTTTGGCCTGAATGTCCAGCGTCATGTCGGAGCGAATGGAATGGCATCAAACACATGGAAACCATGTGTTTGATTGTATTTGATACCAAAATCAGAGCAAGCAGGTGCAGCTCTCTATTTTAACCACTAGAGGGAGTCTTTGACAAGACAAAGTAATGTATCTTATCTCTGACCATCAATTTCAACTAGGGCCTGAGCAGAAAGTTGCATCTTCTCTGTGTTAAGATGGAAAAATCCAGAGCTCTCTACTTCTAAGAATAGTTCAGAGGTAACAGAGGATTTGGAATAACCAGGAACAAAGCTCCAAGGGCTACCATCATGGCAGGTGGGAATGTTGCCGGGGGTAACCAGATAGCCCAGCAAGGCCCCCTCTTCCACCCCTTCCATACAGTCTGTCAACTACTGCACCTAATCCACACCCCACTGGATGGCCATTGGACCCTCTCTACCCAATGGGGTGATTTGCAGGCTGACGGTCTGTGTTTATGAGGGGTTGTATTTCATGGTTGTGGTACAGTTAAGCATGCTTCTCTCCTCTGGCCTGTGGGCTGGGCTGTGGCCACAGCTCCTAACGAGGTTCCAGTTAATCCCATTGATTTGAGTGCTGGTAAATCTCTGTCAGCTGGTATTGGGCTGATATGCCACCAAAAATATCCCCCCCTGACTCAATCACTCACTCACTCACTCGCTCACTTACCCACCCATTCACTCACTCACACAGGGGTGGGATATCACAGTTTAGTGATCCTCACTCGGCTCACTGAATAAACTGAACATTCCTGCAAGCCCAGAGCAGCTGTAGTCAGGGTCATATATCAGACAGTGCTCTGTGTGGAGAGTCAGAATCTTTATAACACAGGTCTGTGTCTCAGTGTGAATGTGTATATTTACGAGGGCTGTCCCCGACTAAAAAACATCTTGGTCGACCGAAAGTCGTCTGTTCTTTCGATTGGTCAACATTTTTGGTGTATTTTCCCGTCTAGACACACCCTATGTGTTCTAATAAAATAAACTATATGCATTGAGCTTGTCTGATGCTTTAAGTTTACGGTTTGATGAAATAAGACAGATGTCTCGAGGGCGCCAAAGAACCTGACCGAAATATTCTCCTCCTGCTGGCTTTCGCAGATTCTGCCATTACTCTCCTGAAGTTGCCTGTAATAGACTACCTGACGAGTCGGCAACCTTTCTCACGTTGAAGACCTGTTTCTCTTACTATTTCTACTGATCTGCGTGCCAATTATGGTTTTCATATGCACATTTTCGTGAAACAGTTTCATTTATAATAACGTCTTAATATCTCAAAATCACTGTCATGTGGTTAATCAAAATTCTATCCAAATCTAAATGAAAATGATACAATCCTAAAAAGTAACTTCTATTGCCATTGCCAACTATGTAAAAATAGTCTACATAAAGCCAACAAATAAAAACATTGCCGCCTGCAAGTAGAACATATCCTGATAAAAATAAATATCCTATAAATCACATTGGCTACACATGGCCTGTCTGCAATGAACTTGAAACATTGTATCAACTATTAAATTGCATGTCCCACAGCATTAAAATGCATTAAAATGTCCCAAAGCTGCACTAGCAAACTTGCAACATTGTATGCTACAAAATATTCTGGGCCTGTCATGCCAAATAATGTCCCCCGTCCAAAAAGTGTCTCTCTCTCTGCATCACAATGGGATTCGATAAACTATTAGCGTCCGATGATTCGAATTTTGAAGATCATTACAGCCTAAATTACGTTATTTTCACCATCACTATGCAAACAAGGCTGATTTCCGTGACAATTTTGCTGTTTAAACAAGTTTTGTTTAGCTAATAAAATGAAAACATTGCTTCAAACTACTTTTGGATACCTTGTTATCATTACAACATTAAATCCATGTCTTAAACGTTGCTACGTTTCGGAAATGGCAAAGAAAACGTGTAATCTGCTTGACACATTAAAGTTACTTACCTTACAGATCACAGTCAGCTAATTTCCACTCCATTCATATGCAAATCCATTTTATTCATACACTGGCTTGTCTGTCTGTCTGTCATGTTTTTATTTGAACCTGCCCTTCCCTTGTTTCCCTAGTCCTCTATTATGATACAAAAAAAATTGATATCTCGCATAGCTCATTAGTACACACTTGTGGTTGAATACATGTATCTATTGTAGGTTCTATGATACAACAATAAATAATGTGGAACAAATAAATACCATCAAGGGATACCTTACAATAATGAACACCTTGTGAAACAGCTGTGAAAACCAACCTGACAAAATGTAAGATTTTAATACATAAACATTCCTTTTTGATACAGTTATGTCAGTTATGTTACAGTTATACAGTTATGTTTTTCAGATTTTTTGTACACAAATGGCAATCATAGACTAAAATTCTGGTGTGTGGAATATTGAGGTGGTTGCTGTGTGGGTGGAGGTTTCTGCCTGTCACTTGTTCTCAACAGGCAGCCAGTCTCAGAAGGGGGACTTGAAGAGGGAGACTGCAAAGTCCAAGCACTGCTGCTCTCTTTGTTCTGAGTCTTTGCAGTGCTAGTGTTTTTAGTTCCTCTGTATATCTCACATAAGTATGTGCCCAGTATGATAGAGCAAGAAAACGTTCTTAGCAGATAATGACAACATGACAACAACAGTAGCTGTAGATGATGTAATGAAAAGTTTGGGGATGGTTGGTAATGGAGGACATCAGGTGTATCCACGTCTGGATGTTGGGCAGAACCCCTAGGTCCTGGAGAACAGGAGCAGAGTTATAATGAACAGGGTAGGAGACAGAGACAGAACAAGCAAACACACAGGTTACATGGATTAGTGAAGTGTTATAAATGGGAGATATGCACTTTTTAACACTTTAGGAAGGTATAGCCTACCTCAAGCTGGTCCCCCTCCAACTCAGAGCACAGAGAATCAGACTGATCCGAACTCACTGGTTCCGGTGCATGGGATACCTCCTGGGGGTTTGGACAGTCGATGGTCCTAAAGTCATTTGAAGAGGTAAATTGAAGAGGTACATTTTTATAAGCTCAGCATATCTACCATTTCTTGCTTTCTCACATGTTAACCAAAGCATAACATACTTTGTCTATTGGGCTTCACCGAAGTGAATGGCGTCAGTGCTTTCAATGGTTGACCGTCCCAACTGCTCCAACTGTAAAAGATTGTTTGCTTCCACCGAGGAAACCCTAGGAAGACAAAGAGAAAAATATCAGTGTTAGGGAAACTAAAACTAGCTTCAGGTTATTTTTGGTGCAAATGCAAATCGTTATTATCTGAGATTTCTTATATTCACCTTAACAGATGGTGACCCCAGCTAGGAGCGTTTCCCAGGCCTCGCCTTCCTTTCGTTCTTCTTCCAAACCAATTGCATTGTTTACCTCAATCAACAGCTGCGGCTCCCGTCCGTACTCGGTGGAGGCCTGGATGCTGTTGTTGTGTGCGAAAATAATTATCTTATAATTACGCTATCTATTGACAATGTAAGATATTGAAATATGTCTGATTATGTACCATGGAAAAACAAAAACAAATTGTAAAAAATAAATAAAACAAACCATTGGTGACAGAATATAACCTATAACATCCGTACCTTGTTCCAGCTTTCATGACCTCGGTCACTCAAGATGACCTCAGGAGAACCGTGGGTGTTGAAGATGTCCATCTCCTTGGAGGTGGCCTCGCCAGTCTCGTCCTTGATGGGTATCATACAAAACGAAAAATCTATTTTCGGTTCCAAGCACCCTTTTTAATGGGTTACAGAAGGGAATTTAGAGTTAAGCACGTACTCTTCCTTTACTGACCTTAATGGGTATTGCCTCCACCCACTTGAGGAAGGGATTGGTTGCCGTCAGACACCAGCTGTTGCCATTCCTGGATTTTGTGAAGGGTTCGATGAGGTCCACCACTAACATTTAAAGTGTTAGAGAGAAGATTACTTTATTCTTACCCGTATCTGTCTTACAGTCTGCACATTTTCATATTTGTAAGGATACTGACACACACACACACATTTTATAATATTGAACTCTGCTGTGGTCAAATAAAGCAACCATTACAAAACAACTTATCAGGGCAAAATTTGAATTGGGACACATACCGATCATGTACCATGATGAAACAACTTTGATGGGCTTCATCTCCAGCCCCACAGTCTTCACCCTCTCAAACTTCTGGCAGGCTAGACAGGGTACTGACCTTTTAATTAAGTAAAAAGTGACAAATTGAAACGTGTGCTCTCTGATATGACATTAATTGAAATCATAATAATTTCAGATAGAATGTGATTGAAAAACAAAAGGTTATTTCACTTGCCCAGCTGTCCACCTTGATAATTCTCTGTCAGAAGAAACGTATGTTTATTTGGCAATCATGCGTTTCACTCCGAAATGGCCAGCGTGCATCTCGGTCAGCACAGTCTTCTTCTCCTCCTTAGTAAAAGTCCCCCTCCTGTGTGGCTGGCCATCCTTCCCCCGTAGGTACAAATGATTGCCTAAGAAGTTGGAAGAGAAAAGTTGTTGAAATAGTCAAGTCTAAGTACATTTGCACTGCTGTCTTTCTCTCTGTTTCTCTCTCTCCATCTCTCTCAGGCTGTCTTCCACTCTCTTCCCACCTCTCCATCTTCCTTTCCCCCCCTCTCTCTGTCTGTCTAGCAAAGACACCTAGTTAAGGGCATTTGGAATGACCATAATTGCTTACACCTATCCATTTGATTGATCAGGTTTAATTTATAGCTAGACACCTCTATATGACAGACATATAACTATATCAGTGGAGGCTGCTAAGGGGAGGATGGCTCATAATAATGGCTGGGATGGAGTTAATAGAATGGTATTAACCACATGGAAACCACATATTTGATACCATGCCATTTACTCCACTCCAGACATTATTATGAGCCATCCTCCCCTTAGCAGCCTCCACTGGACTATATGTATAGCTCGTAACATTTAAATGACCAACTAGCTAGATGGAAAATGATTGTTGAAAATGAGTTGTACATAGCTAAATCTGGGGGGGTGGCACATTTTGACAAGGGGACACTATTTGGCATGACAGGCCCTCAGAGTTTCCACCCCAGTGAGCTCGGGACAGACACAGCTGTAGGCTATTCACACAAAGGATAAGAAGCAGTGTTTGACTTGGAGGAGCTTACCGGAGCTGAGTACCGGCACCTCAAATGTTCTACTGCTTGAGCTCCTGTTCCTCTTATAGAATATTAGCTAAAAAGTATTGTGTAGCTCCTGCACATAAATGAACTCAGCAAAAAAATAAATGTCCTCACACTGTCAATTGTGTTTATTTTCAGCAAACTTAACATGTGTAAATATTTGTGTGAACATAACAAGATTCAACAACTGAGACATAAACTGAACAAGTTCCACATACATGTGACTAACAGAAATGGAATAATGTGTCCCTGAAGAAAGGGGGGGTCAAAAGTAACAGTCAGTATCTGGTGTGGCCACCAACTGCATTAAGTACTGCAGTGCATCTCCTCCTCATGGACTGAACCAGATTTGCCAGTTCTTGCTGTGAGATGTTACCCCACTCTTCCACCAAGGTACCTGCAAGTTCCCGGACATTTCTGGAGGGAATGGCCCTAGCCCTCACCCTCCGATCCAACAGGTCCCAGACGTGCTCAATGGGATTGAGTTCCGGGTTCTTCGCTGGCCAGGGCAGAACACTGATATTCCTGTCTTGCAGGAAATCACACACAGAACGAGCAGTATGGCTGGTGGCATTGTCATGCTGGAGGGTCATGTCAGGATGAGCCTGCAGGAAGGGTACCACATGAGGGAGGAGGATGTCTTCCCTGTAACGCACAGCGTTGAGATTGCCTGCAATGACAACAAGCTCAGTCCAATGATGCTGTGACACACCACCCCAGACCATGACGGACCGTCCACCTCCAAATCAATCCCGCTCCAGAGTACAGGCCTCGGTGTAACGCTCATTCCTTCGACGATAAACAAGAATCTGACCATCACCCCTGGTGAGACAAAACCGTGACTTGTCAGTGAAGAGCACTTTTTGCCAGTCCTGTCTGGTCCAGCGATGGTGGTTTTGTGCCCATAGGTGACGTTGTTGCCGGTGATGTCTGATGAGGATCTGCCTTACAACAGGCCTACAAGCCCTCAGTCCAGTCTCTCTCAGCCTATTGTGGACAGTCTGAGCACCGATGGAGGGATTGTGCATTCCTGGTGTAATTCGGGCAGTTGTTGTTGCCATCCTGTACCTGTCCTGCAGGTGTGATGTTCGGATGTACCGATCCTGTGCAGGTGTTGTTTCACGTGGTCTGCCACTGCGAGGACGATCAGCTGTCCGTCCTGTAGTGCTGTCTTAGGCGTCTCACAGTACAGACATTGCAATTTATTGCCCTGGCCACATCTGTAGTCCTCATGCCTCCTTGCACCATGCCTAAGGCAAGTTCACACAGATGAGCAGGGACCCTGGGCATCTTTCTTTTGGTGTTTTTCAGAGTCAGTAGAAGGCCTCTTTAGTGTCCTAAGTTTTCATAACTGTGACCTTATTTGCCTACCGTCTGTAAGCTGTTAGTGTCTTAACGACCGTTCCACAGGTGCATGTTCATGAATTGTTTATGGTTCATTGAACAAGCATGGGAAACAGTGTTTAAACCCTTTACAATGAAGATCTGTGAAGTTATTTGGATTTTTACAAATTATCTTTGAAAGACAGTGTCCTGAAAAAGGGACATTTCTTTTTTTGCTGAGTTTATAAACAGTACCAACACCCAAAATGAGTACCGGAACCTACAAGTCAAGCACTGATAAGAAGTAATCAGGTAAGCCTGTTTTATGACGTATCCACTGGATCAGAGCATGACATTTTTCCCTTTCACGCTGAGTGGTTATCGAAAGGGAGAGAGCTGGAAAGATTTTTCAACTACATTGAGGAACTATTGTAATTCTCAATCTATGTAAAAACAGGCTTTGTTTGCTTGCTATTTGAGGTGAAGAAAACCTTATTTTCAGAAGCTCCACAGGTCAATAGTGGTGGTGCGTTAAGCCAATCAGAAATACTATCAGATCCCCAAATTGGCACATTTATATTCCTACATTTGCGTGCAGGCCAGGTAGCCTATAGGCCCACTGCTATGCGTGCGCGTCCTTACTCAACATTCACAGAAGCGCTCCAAACAAAAGACAATGACTACATTTACAAAACTCATAAATGGAATGAAACAAACCAAAACTTGTTTCTCACAAGTGTAGCATAGGTTGTGCACTCTGCAAACAATATGTCCACTCCGACAATAATAATGGGAAGACTGGAATAATAATATTGAATGCATTAAAATAAATGACCGTAACCAAAGTAACAAACATTGTAGATTAGAAATGATAGGAATTAATGGTAAATGTACTACTGGTGATATATGTAATGGGGAATTGATAGACACTAACAATCAAACACAAACAATTCACACAAGGATGTTATGAAATAATGAATGTGCACAAAATTGGCGGGAGAGTGTGCATTCTGGAGAGAGAAGTGCATTGTGCATCTGGGTGCAGGGTCAACCCAACATCTGCATTGGCCATGCAGCATTTACGGTGATAGTCTCAGAAGTCAGGGCATTCATACTTCTTGCGCTTCACAGAGCATAGCAGTGCTGTTGTCAAGGAAGTGAGTTTGTGTTTATACAGGATGTATAACGTCAACCAATCATGTCAAGGCGGAGCTATAGAGCCATCTGCATTGTTTAAAAATTTGGGAGAGGCATGGCGATGCGGTACAGAGCTCGATTTGGCCTCTGCATGTCTCTGGAGGCTCTGCTATTGCATCACACCCTCCATATGGAGCCTCCTACCACATTTTCAGATCAAGCATAAATAGGCTTTTAGTCTAGGCCTCTGCAATGGATTAGTTCACTGAGATGGGCGCAAATATATATTTGTTACTGCTCGACTAAATCGATCTTGGTCGACCAACAGCCTAATCTCCAAACAATCGACCAGTCGAGTAATCGGGGTCAAGCCTAATATTTACAGTACATGAGTGACAATTATAAACATAGGTGTTTCCTGTCTGTCTTGCCTTCCAACATGCGTGTGTGTGTGTGTGTGTGTGTGTGTGTGTGTGTGGTCTTGTACTGCTCTAGTCTGTCCTCTTCCAGCAGCACAGCCTCTAAATCAGTGCCCAACCAGTGCACCCAAGTAGACTGAGCTGCCCCTTAAACACCATCCATCATGGGAGAGGCTCTGAAAGTCCGCAAAGGGACTGGTGGGTTGGAGGGTTAGACGGAGAGTCAAGGAACACCCCCTCACTCAGCTCTCCTAGTGGAGGTGAGGAAGAGTTCACACCCCCTCTCAGGAATGATCCTGCCGGTTTCAGGGGAATTGGACGTTGACCTCAAGATGGCCGGCTTAGCTGAATGGTCATATCCCTGAAGAAATAGCTGTGGTAGAGTGTATGTTATGTGTAAGGTAACACGGGTTCTGGGCTCCCTCTTTGCTATATTCCGATACTGTGAGAGCTGTGCTGATAAGCAGAGAGGCTGGTGAGTGGTAAAGTGAGGGCTAGATTATCAGAGATGGGAGGGAGAAGAGGAGCAGAGACTCTTTGGTAGCCTTGGGACAGTGAGCGTGGGATTTTAGGGTATGCGTGGACGGAATGTTTTGAGAACCCTCTCAGGGATGGGCTCTCATAGAGATACGGAGCATCATGCTGGGGTGAATGTTGAGATATCATTTGTTTTCCTTTGTTTCAATTTCTAATTATTTGTTTCACATGAGAAAGAAGATTGAACAAGTTCTTGTTAGATTTTTCCCCACTCTGTATTTCATCATACCCATGTCTACTGTCTAAAGTTGATCTCATTCAATCAGCTTACACTAAATGTGGACCAAGGTTGATAAACAGACGGTGCTGTTCTGCAGCACAGTGTTTCTCTGGTCATCTCTAAGGACAGATCTCTTTATATCTCTAGAGGTCATCATGGTGGCAGGGCCAGCTCATGTATGTTTTCTTTCTCTTTCTGGTCAGTAGAGTATAGGTCAGTACTATACAGTACATTACTATAGAGTTTAGTACTGTAGAGCACAATAGAGTAGAGTACAGTCAATTTAGTGTACTGTACTGTGCTGAACTATACTGTACTGTGCTGTACTGAACTATACTGTACTGAACTGTACTGTGCTGTACTGAACTCTGCTGTACTGAACTCTACTGAACTATACTGTACTGTGCTGTACTGAACTATACTGTACTGAACTGTACTGTGCTGTACTGTACTGAACTCTACTGAACTCTACTGAACTCTACTGTGCTGTACTGAACTCTGCTGTACTGAACTGTACTGTGCTATACTGAACTCTGCTGTACTGAACTGTACTGAACTGTGCTGTACTGAACTGTACTGTGCTATACTGAACTCTGCTGTACTGAACTCTACTGTGCTGTACAGAACGGTGCTGTACTTAACTGTACTAAACTGTACTGAGCTGTACTATGCTGTGGTCTACTGTGATGTACCGTGATTTCCAAACTTGTGAAACATATACGTCTATGATTGGACAGATTTGGTCCGGTCCGACCAAATTTGGTCTTGTTTGGGCCGGAGCTCATTAGAATAAGTGTGTAGAGTAATACCCAAACAAGCAAAGGACGATATAAGTTTGTTAACTTTGTGTACCTATTCAGGATACGTCACCATGAAGAGAGTGACATTTATAATTATGCATTTTTGTATAGTACAGATCAGGGACCCATGATGTCATTCTGTTACCGTCATTCTGTTACCGTCATTCTGTTACCGGGTATAAATCCACTTCAATTACTGTAGTTCAATAACTAAAATGGATTTTTTGAAACTTATGTCGTCATGTCATAGCGGACACCCCATTCTTTCAGCAGACATTTTTGAATATTAATTTGTGGCCACAAAAAACAGTCATTCTGTTACCAAACTTTACGTCTGCACTGTTATTTTGAGACAATTTGTTTTTGTAAATTTTTCTGTAGAAATTGTTAAAAGTAGTCCTTGTGTGTAGAGTTGTATGGTTTGTTTCACTATGCAATCAATGGTTCAGACACAAACTGACTGTTTGGCGTACTTTTAAAGTGAAGAGTCTCAGCGTTGTTTTGTTACAGTGGAATTGCCTCTTTGCTCAGCTCCTCAGTGTTATTTCTGTCGTTCTCTCTTTGTATTCTCCGTTCCTATCCTCCCAGTTATGTAACATTTATCTAGGCCTAATGTCAACAGTGACACAAACTAACAATGCACCATGCCCTGTGTACTATCTTCATGTCATCCAGCCTCTAAAGGCCTGCTCTGTCACTCAGCCATCATGTAGCTACCCTCTTTGAGCATCTTTATTCTCAGTGGGATGAGATGGGATGCTTTACTTCCTAAGGCTAAACTCCCAAAGAGAGTAAGCACAACGGAAATACTGTGTTTTGTTCTGCTATGGTGCATTTTCTGAACCAAGCATTAACAAGGATTTATGGAGGAGAGAGAGAGAGAGAAAATATGCCATAAATAAGATCTGTGCTACACGTTTAGTGAATTTTGATCATTTTCTGTAATCAAAAGCTCATAAAGTACATAAATGCTTCATCAATCATAAAGGTCATTACTGGGAGACTGACTGGTATTATATCATAGAACAAGATGTATTACATCTCCTAAGTCTGTGTTAACCTCGGCCATTATTTTCGGCGTATATCCCTAAACTCCATTCTTTCCCCATTAATTTCCCCCATAGGAACTCATTTTCATTTTTTAGGACTACAAGCTAGCAAGCTCTATTGCATGAGAAGCTCCGCCCACTAAACGCACAGCTGGGGGGGTGTACTGTATCCCGGGATCCCTTGGGCTCCCAATGTCACGCGCCTAGAGGCTAGTAGACCAGTACAGTGGGAGAGGCAGCGTTTGCATGTGTGTGTGTTTTCAAATGTCTGAAAGTTTGAGGACAGGAATATCTAGGTCAGCTTTCTTCCTTTTTCAGTTAACGTCTGGTACATTCTGGAGTGAGGTTTTCAGTTAACGTCTGGTACATTCTGGAGTGAAGTTTTCAGTTAACGTCTGGTACATTCTGGAGTGAGGTTTTCAGTTAACGTCTGGTACATTCTGGAGTGAGGTTTTCAGTTAACGTCTGGTACATTCTGGAGTGAGGTTTTCAGTTAACGTCTGGTACATTCTGGAGTGAGGTTTTCAGTTAACGTCTGGTACATTCTGGAGTGAGGTTTTCAGTTAACGTCTGGTACATTCTGGAGTGAGGTTTTCAGTTAACGTCTGGTACATTCTGGAGTGAGGTTTTCAGTTAACATCTGGTACATTCTGGAGTGAGGTTTTCCATTAATGTACCAGATGTTAACTGAAAACCTCTCCAGAATGTACCAGATGTTTTCAGTGGAGGGTTGTGAAGGGGGTTGGGTGAAGTATCATGTTTTAGTTTAGAAAAAGGAACATTTCCAGTACTGTCAACTTCGTCAGAGCCCTTAATGTCTTATCTCACAGTGCATCAGAGCTCATAAAATGTTTTCTCAGACAATGTTCTTATCTTTTATTGTATCAAGAGTAATAAGATAAAACCGAGTAATCTCGGTGTGAAACCAATCTCCCAGCAATCAGATTGAAGGCTATATTGTATTACATTACACTGCAGAAGTCAAGACAGATTTGGGTCATCCTACCCTTGTAACGCCCAGAAGAACATGATTTCACTTGGAAAGGCCAGTCATTGCCTTTTAGGGATGTCATTTTGTGAGGACATGACATGACTGACCTGGAGGATACAGTGAGTGTTTGGGTTCCGGCCAGACAGAAAATAACTCTGCTGCTGTAGCCATTCAGATAGTAGAACAAGCCACTCATTGTAGGTTAGGTCAACTCCTGTGTAATTATGTCTATTTATGTGTGCTGGTTTTGCAGTAAAAACAGGAACTGTCAGGGATCTGACTCTTGTCTAGCTGTGGTGTGTGTCTAGTCTGTGCCTGGGTCTATATCAGGGTTGTCAAATGGCCCGCGAGGCCCTTCAATTCCAGCCGCAAGGTGGTTTGAGTAAGCCTTCCTTTAAATATTTTTTCCCCCAGAGAAAAATGATCTCAATCGACATGACTAAAACCAAATAGAAATGGTGTAGAAATGACATTGACCTACATTTCTAGTCTCTTTACTCAGCCCAGCTTGCTAACAGTCATCAAAACGGAAACTAGACAGTCAAGGAGCATCGAAAATTCCAAAAGCGATGTATAGAGGACTTTTTATTTTTTGACGGTGAGTAAATATAACCAATTTTAAGTGCGTCCCTCCGGACTTCGATGAAGACCGCGTATGGCCCGCGTGGCAAAATGAGTTTGACACCCCTGGTGTAGGCTATATGCTTATCTTTGAGGAGACTGTGATCCTGTGTCTTCATTCTCTGCTATGAGGGGAATTTCCCTCTTGTCATTTCCACTCCCCCACTTAGTCCTCAGCTTCTCATTCTAAGAAGGTTGCACTACATGCTTTTTCTCTCCGACTTTCCTGAAGAAATAGAGAAGTCAAAGAATGAAGGATTGAGAATAAAAAGAAATAAGAAATGGGAAGGATAGAGAGGTAAAAAAAATACAACTACTCCTACAGAGTTCCAGCAGTCTCCTAGGGAGGGATGACCAAGCCTGACTCACTAGAAGAAACAGGCTTCCCTTTAACAGCAGTCATGTGAGGAAGGAAGCAGGAAATCCCCCCTTCCCCCTGCCTGGCCCCTTACATGCTGTATTAGAGCAGAGAGTTGTCTGCTGTCAGGCAGGACCATATGATACTAAATCACACATGCTAATGTAGTGTACTCACTCCCATTACATCATAGAACTGCATTAGTCTACACTTTGTAGAGTAGGCTAAACAAACACGCATTAAAACGAACAAATACAGTATAAACTATGTGTACCTTCAGGCACTATAGGCTACTTTCTATTAATGCAGACTAAATGAAATACTCAGGAATTTAAAGAACACAAAGAAACAAACCACTTTCATATCATTTAAGCTACATTAACACACACACAGCATGCAGTAATACTGTGATGGGGAGGGGAGGGAGATGGAGACAGTGGAGGGGGAGTGCTGAGAGAAACCCAGCCTCCTCCATTCTACAGCACATGAAGTGGTGCAGCCCGCCTCACACCCCTTAGCACCACGTGGTACACTCCAGACCAGTCAGAGGGATTTAAAGGGATTGTTTGTGTACAGAAAACCGGCCTAATCCAGGAAGCAGCACAGGCACAGAGGCAGAGAGAAGGGGGGGATGCAGAGAAAAACAGACTCCGTGCAAAACGGGACCGAGTGAGAGAACTAAAGAGACAGTGATAACAGAGAATCAGAGAGACCGAGAGAGAAGACACAGTGAACTCGCTGCTGCTGCTGAATGTGTGAGGGTGAGAGCATACTCTGTCTCTCTCCCTCTGTCTCTTTGTCATCACTCTCTCCACGTCCGTCCCCTGTGTCTGTGGGGGAGGGAGCAGCAGCCGTCCTGTCCCGGGCCTGGTGACATGTCCCAGCATCCCACAGGAGCCCTCGCAAGCCCACCGTCACCTCCACCACGACCGTGAGGTACTGTAACACTGTAACTGGAATGACAGTGATGTAGCCGGCTATCTTCTCCTTCGGGGATAATATAGCCATGTTGTTAGAACGCTAGTTGTGTGGTGGAGACAGCTTCTGTATTGTACCCTGCTCTGCTACTTCTGAGACAAGAGCGGGATGTACACATGCACATTGCACACACAACACACACTGACCGACACAGGCACCATCGGTCAATGCAGCAGGAAACTGCTGTTGCTGACAGCAATTTAAAGAGGGTTGGAAACGGGGATGAGAGGGGGATGAGGCTGGGGGTGGGGGGGGCGTGATGATGAACGAAGCATCCGTTGGGAGGAGAAGGAGAGGGCAGATAGAGAAGGCTGCGTCACAGCTGTACCGCCGGGCCGGTCTGTCGCTAGTCTCACCGATATCAGTTGTACTTACTGCAGTGTCAGAGTGATGGGGGACTGGCCAAAGGGATGCATGTGTTTGGGTGAGGGGGTAGATCTCTAAGAGAACATATTACCTGTGTGTGATGACCGGTGATATCCATGTTGTGAGTTAAAGTACCTGCCGGTGTCCTGTCCTTATTGCTATTTAATGTTAACTCCCCAGATTAGTAGTACAGTCAGTTTGTCTCTGAAATCATAGTTGTTTGAACTTTACATTGTGGAGTACTGTGACATTTGAAGTCTCCACCCATAAAAGGACCTTTCAAAGGTCCTCCATTCAGCACAGTTAAAAATGTTCAGCGTATATGATACCACAGTCTATGTCTATTAATGTAGTCCCAAACTTGAATTGCTAGAAATATAAACTACAGAGTATTTGTTGTTTGTTTACCACAATCCTGCTAGTTATAATTGTCCAGCTCATTTGGTGCAGTAGGCATTCCTGTGGTGGGCTAGTGGCCTAAGCCACTGCCTCCAGAACACATGTACCAAGCTAGCATGGGTTTAAATCCGGTCCATTGCTTTTTCAGTACACTGTTTAACCTTTCGTCTCTCTACCTCTCTCTATCCTATCCAATAAAGAAAAAATACATACGGAGTGGGACCTGCTGTGACCCCCCCGCAAAAAAAAAAGATGGGGTGGAATAATTCTGCATTGTGTGCGTGTCGTTTGTGTGACATGACAACATATTGATTGCGTGCAGAAACGTGAGAGGATCAATAGCAGCTCTCACTCAGGTATTCATCACTGGTCCTTTTCACCTGAACAGCCTTTAGGGTCTTTCCTCAGTTACCTCGACTAACCGGTGCCCCCGCACATTGACTCTGTACCACTACCCCCTGTATATAGCCTCACTATTGTTATTTTACTGCTGCTGTTTAATTCTTTTTTACTTTTATTTTCTGTTTTTTTACTTAACACTTATTTTTCTTAACTTCTTAAAGCATTGTTGGTGAAGGGCTTGTAAAGTAAGCATTTCACTGCAAGGTCTACACTTGTTGTATTCGGCACATGTGACAAATCAGATTTGATTTGATTCCCAAGGCTCTGTAGAAAATAGTCCGTACTGTAGCAAGAAGACTTGAGGAATTCAGGCTACATTTGAGACAATATATTGAGGCAAAAAGGGGTTCAAAGTACAGTTTTATTCTTATCTGTGGTTGCTAAGGAATATTTGCAGAGTATGTCGCCCTCTCAGGGAATAGAGCGAGGGAGGTGTAGTGAGCTGTGAAGCAACAGCTGCCTCTCACACACTGATGCCATAAACAGTCTACAATACAACATATGATATACACACACACACACACACAGCATATGGTCAGACACGCAATCTGTCTCACGAAAACAATCAGGATAGACGCATCTCTTTCTTAAACACACACACTTCTCTCTCACACACACACAGCATTGTCTCCTCACTGTGTCCACTGTCTGAGAGCTCTTGTTATCGTATGTAGGTCACCGCTCTGTGAGGATGTCATCTGTCACTTAGCCCTGGGTCAGGAGGTCATCTACTGAGATGGCCTGGCCTCTCGCTGATCCACCCCAGGGACAAACACACTGGGACAGCAGACAGGGATACACACACTGGGACATACACACGGCAGGTAGCCTAGTGGTTAGAGCGTTGGGCCAGTAACCAAAATGTTGCTGGATCAAATCCCAGAGCTGACAGGGTAAAAATCTGTCGTTCTGCCCCTGAACAAGGCAGGGAACCGTTTTCCCTGGTAGGCCGTCATTGTAAATAAGAATTTGTTGTTAACAGACTTGCCAAGTTAAATAAAGGTTAAAAAAAAGTCCAGTGTAATGCAGGAGACAGGAGGGTACGAGAAGGAGAGAGGTGCAGGCTCAGGCCTTAGGAAGATGATGATGAGGGGAAAGCTGAGGTGAGCTCAGCTGACTGACTGCACTGTCATGCTGTCTGTGGAGGAGCTGGGCTTTCATTGCAATGAGGATTAGTGGTAAGTAGGACCTAGGACAGCATACCCCCCCACCTGCACACAAAGGCACACATTTTGTAAACAGTAAAAAACACGCAAGCAGCATCTTACTGGAAATGTGCTACAGGCTAGATGGCACACAACCTGTACAGAGTACTGATGCGCCAAGGTACATTCACAGGGAAAGTAGATTATACAGGTGCTCTGGGCTCTTTTAAAGCTGGATGAATGCCGTGTGTTAGCCTGGAGGGTTTAAATAAAATGGAAATACGCTCACACACGTTTGGTCCTCATTCAAAAACAATTGGCTGTGAATGTATGGATTTTCTCCTCTGCGGTTTTCAGACTGTTACTAATTGTTACTCTCCAATACCAATCAGTTGTCATGGCGCTGGGCTACGTCAGTGCGCGCTAACATCAAAAGCTTTCCTCTTGCGTTGTGAATGAATTGACTAATGATGTCTCTGTACCATGTAGGCCTAATGCTCAGAGATCTGTCCCTGCACATGATCGGGGTATGTGTATTTACTGTCATATCACTGTCTTTCTGTACTGTGTATTTTTTACTAGACCTATATCATAGTTTACATGAAGCACAGTAGTTTATTTGTCCTCTTTCCATGATCCCTATAGCTCCTTCTCCACTTTAACACTAGCCCCGCTGTCCTTATCTAAAACAACCACTAGACTTTAAGCTGCTGTATTGTGTTGCATGTTTTGATTCATGTTGTAAATCACACAATGCAAATCCTAATCGTCTGGGCCACTGTGTCTGCAGTGTGCAGTAGTTTTGTTACAACATTACTTTGTAGTAGCCCGTCACCCAGTCATATAGCCTGCCTAGTGTTGTTAGTAGGAGTTAGTTATTGGCAGTGTTTACTGCAGGATATGTCTGGTGTTGTTGCCCCCTTCCCTGATGTCACTGAGCTAAATGGGTCTGGGGGGTGCTGGATTAAGAGGCATATGTGGTGGAGGGAGGGGAGGATTATGTGGAGGCTACGCAGGGGAGAATGGAGTATGTGTCCTTGTCTCTGTGTCCTGCTCGGTGCTTTGATTGCCAATGCTGATATCATTGAAGAAATACTGAATAAAGTCCCATAAGCGGGAAATATAATACCATATCTCATATAGGGGTGTTAACATGTGCTGGGGAGGGCTAGCACCATCACCTGCTGTAGTCATGTCTAAACCTGCCGACATAGACATGCTGCTTTAACCCAGTGGTCTAGCAACACAGTTGGACGCTTCCAGGTGCTCTAGATGTGAGTGGGTTGCTTTGCTTTAGCCTCCCAGTAGGCCTAGCTCTGTCCGCATGTCTATCTTGGACATGCTGTCCTACAATCTGTGGGGCATAGCGTTCTCTATGAATTTTTTTGGGGGGAAGAAAAGCGTTTAAATTGAGTGTGTGTGCGTGCGTGCCCGTTTGTGTGCAGCAGATGGCAAAGACTAATTGTCAGAGGTTTTGTACAGTGCCTTCAGAAAGTATTGAATTTCTCCACAACCTGAATTTTAAATTGATTAAATTGAGATGTTTTGCATCTCCTCTTCATGGACTGCACCAGATTTGCCAGTTCTTGCGGTGAGATGTTACCCCACTCTTCCACCAAGCCACCTGCAAGTTCCCGGACATTTCTGGGGGGAATGGCCCTATCCCTCACCCTCCGATCCAAAAGGTTGAGCACGTCTGTTGCCGGTGATGTCTGGTGAGGATCTGCCTTACAACAGGCCTACAAGCCCTCAGTCCAGCCTCTCTCAGCCTATTGCGGACAGTCTGAGCACTGATGGAGGGATTGGTGCGTTCCTGGTGTAACTCGGGCAGTTGTTGTTGCCATCCAGTACCTGTCACGCAAGTGTGATATTCGGATATACCGATCCTGTGCAGGTGGTGTTACACGTGGTCTGCCACTGCGAGGACGATCAGCTATTCGTCCTGTCTCCCTGTAGCGCTGTCTTAGGCGTCTCACAGTATGGACATTGCAATTTATTGCTCTGGCCACATCTGCAGTCCTCATGCCTCCTTGCAGCATGCCTAAGGCACGTTCACGCAGATGAGCAGGGACCCTGGGCATCTTTCTTTTGGTGTTTTTCAGTCAGTAGAAAGGCCTCTTTTTGTGTCCTAAGTTTTCATAACTGTGACCTTAATTGCCTACCGTCTGTAAGCTGTTAGTGTCTTAACGACCGTTCCACAGGTGCATGTTCATGAATTGTTTATGGTTCATTGAACAAGCATGGGAAACAGTGTTTAAACCCTTTACAATGAAGATCTGTGAAGTTATTTGGATTTTTACAAATTATCTTTGAAAGACTGAAAAAGGGACATTTATTTTTTTGCTGAGTTTAGTATTTAACATGATTTTTTACCTCATCTGTACCCCACACATACAATTATCTGTAAGGTCCCTCAGTGCATTTCGAACACAGATTCAACCACAAAGACCAGGGAGATTTTCCAATGCCTCGCAAAGGGCACCTATTGGTAGATTGGTAAACATTAAAAAAACAAATATTGAATATCCCTTTAAACATGGTGAAGTTATTTATTACACTTTGGATTGTGTGTCAATACACCCAGTCACTGCACAAATACAGGCGTCCTTTCTAACTCAGTTGCCAGAGAGGAAGGAAACCGCTCAGGGATTTCAGCATGAGGCCAATGGTGACTTTAAAACAGTTACAGAGTTTAATGGCTGTGATACAAGAACTGTGGCTGGATCAACAGCATTGTAGTTACTCCAAAATACTAATCTGAATGACAGAGTGAAATAAGGAATACAAATATTCCAAAACATGCATCCTGTTTGCAATAAGGCACTAAAGTAATACTACAAAAAATGTGGCAAAGAAATTAACTTTTTGTCCTGAGTACAAAGTGTTATAGTATATTACAGTATTTTATATTACAGTATTTTTTTTTTTGTATTTGTATTTGATTTTTTATGTTTGAATTTTTCTTCCACTTTGATAGTACAGAGTATTTTGTGTAGATTGTTGACAAAAAAGGACAACTCAATAAATTTGAATCCCACTTTGTAACACAACAAAATGTGAAAAATGTCAAGGGGTGTGAATACTTTTTAAAGGCACTGTAGCTGAATGAATGGACAGCCATTGTAATGGAGCCCAGAGTCTGTCTGTCTGTATGTGTTTTGATGAGTCCCAGTTGTTCTGGCATCTTTCATTGGGTGATTTGGCCCTGGTCAATTTTCCCGACAGCCATTAGGCCTATCAGAGCATGCTGTTGGACACACACACACTAATCTACAGGGTTCATCTGTCATAAAATAGAACCTTCTGCATCTCAGGGGTCCCATCCAGTCCAAAGGCCTTATGGGTATGCTACGGTAGCTCTGTGCAGGAAAACACACACACACAAAGTTTAGCAAACTTCCACGTAGCTTTTGAGCTCATCCCGCATCTTTTGGTTATTAAGCCTCCATCGCTCTCTCTCACTCTCTGTCTGTGTGTGTATTTTCAATGGGACAGACACAATTGGGTCTTTGTCCTGTGTCTGCCTGCCTGTGTAGTGTGTACTTTCTCACCCTGCTGTGTCCGTCTCAGGGGAAGGTGTTGTCATTGTTCTCCCCCCCACCTCGCCTCCCCTCTCTCTGACCAGCAGGCCAGGTCTCCATGGCAACGGGTGGCTGGCGTCCGACTAAATGTATCTCTGTTAATGAGCACTCCACCTGAATGGCCCTCAGTGTGGGCTGTATACCACAGAGACTGCTGCCACACACACACATCACTCCGACGACTCCTGCTGCTGCTGCCTGACACACACTGCAATGGGAAAGTACACAGCTCAGAGTCAGCAGTGTTGTGGAGAGACAAACACACCCCTGACGCTGTCACACAGTAGGGAGGCTCCTCTGTATACGAAGCCACAACACCGCTGCTGAGAGCTGTTGAGGGTCGGAGGGGAGTCTACTAGTGTAGGCCCATTTTGTAGGTGATGATGCAAGAGTTCTGGCTGTGAAAATATGTGTTTTAATGTTTGCTCTTGATGTAGAAAATCCATGCAACTCACTCTCTCTCTCCCTCCCAGTTTTATAACTTTTTATTTTCTTTTTTGTAATGTTTGTTATTTGTTGTTTAACGCTCTCTCTGTCTCTTTCTCTCCCTCCCTTTGTCTCTCCATCGCCCTCCCTCTCTAGATCTGCGTGGTGCAGCAGGGCAGGACAAGACCCTGAAGTCTCAGCGCTCCCTCCCTGGGACGCCCATCACTAACACACTCAAACACTTCCCCATCGACCTGCGTACATCCATGGACGGAAAGTACAAGGAGATCGCCGAGGTGAGATCACAGGGACACAGTGTTATCACTACCCAAGCGTGTGTGTATTTGTGTGCGACTGCTTGTGTTTTTAGATGTTTGTATGTGTTAAATGCTCATATTGTTTATGGACGTTAGTGTATGGTAATGATTCTTTAACTCTTCCTGTGCGTGTAGTGTGTGTTGTAATGTTAATTTGATGGTGTATCTCTCAGGAGCTGTTCACTCGCAGCCTGACGGAGAGTGAGATGCGCACCGCTCCTTATGAGTTCCCTGAGGACAGCCCCATCGAGCAGCTGGAGGAGCGACGCCAACGCCTGGAGAGGCAGATCAGCCAGGACATCAAGTGAGAGACGCAGCAGCAGCAGACATGCACACGCACACACATACACCAACACACAACACATACACACCCAAACAACCCACCTCTACCCACAGGAACTCATACACGCTCAACAGCTTCCATCATGTAGTTGCAAGCACCCAGCTAACTAACATAAGCAAACAGCTAATTGAATCAGTCCGTAGCATTCACATCCTAGTGTTCCAGTCTGTTCCACCCACGGGAGAGGGAGGGGGAGGGGGAGGGAGTTCTGTCTGTGTTGCTGGTGTGGTGATGGCCGGTTTCACTAAGCCAATCTCAGGGGGTGGATCTGACACAAAGGAATCCTTGCTCCACTCAATGCAGCAGGGTCATGTGACCAATCAAGGTATACATACCACTGCTAACTGATCATGTTTCTCTGTTTGTCTCATCCCACCTGATCACTCTTCACACTCTGGTCCCATTTGTGTGTCATGTGCGTTTCTGTGGCTCTTTTGTGTGTTTTGTTTGTGTACCTGTATTTGCATCCTCTCTGTCTGTCTTTCTGTGTTTCTGTGTGCTTTTGTGGCCCTTTCTCTTTCCTTTTGCTTTGCCTCACCCGTACCCATGGTGCCCCCCTGCCTTCTGACCTCGCCTCGCCGCCCTGCGCTCCGCACTACGCCACGCCAGGCTTGAGCCAGAGATCCTGCTCCGCGCCAAGCAGGAGTTCATGAAAATCGACAGCGATGCCAACCTGGAGTGAGTGAGCTGTCCTTTCAGTCTCTCTCTGTCTTTTGCCTTTTCCTAACAATCTTGCTACTGCACAAAGTCATGTTTTTACCTACATCTGCACACCGTATGTACAATCCTTGGCACTCATTTACTGAAGAGTTTGTCATATATTGAGAATGTTCCAGTCCAACTCCATTCCAACTCCATTAACTAAATACCGTATGAGTTCCCTGTTCCCTGGTGATGTGAGGTATAGATCACCACAGGTGATTTTTATTGAACCTTTATTTAACTAGGCAAGGTGATGAGTTGTTGATGTTGAGTCTTCAGGTGGGCCTCTGAGGTGCCAGGCTGTTAATACATTTACATTTGAGTCATTTAGCAGACGTTCTTATCCAGAGAGGCTTACAGTTGGTGTATTCATCTTAAGACGGCTAGGTGAGACAACCACATATCACAGTCGTAGTAAGTACACTTTTCCTCAATACATTATCAAAGTCGGTGCTAGTAGGAACAGACAAGTGCAAAGTTATAAAAAAAATATTTTGTGGGGGGTGAGACTGAGATGTCTTATTTAATATACTCTTTGAAGAGGTAGTGTTTTGGGAAGATGAGCAGGGACTCTGCTGTCCGAGCATCAGGGGGAAGCTCGTTCCATCTTTGGGGTACAAGGCCACCAGTGTCGGGCCCAGGTGCAACCTTTCACTGGCCTAATTGGCGCCTATCTCCAAGACGCTTATCACCATGGTTTCCACTGCATCAGCAAAACACTTTGATATTCATCTTATAAACAAAACTTTGTAGATGTCTCTTTGTATTCATGACGTAAATAGTCATTCAGTTTTAATGCAGACTTGCAACAGGTGAGGCCCAATTCAGAGAGACAAAGACTACGTTCTGTTCTGACATATTTCTAACTTAACCTTCTTCAAAGTGTACTTTACCAATAAAGTATTGATGAATGTGTTTTCATAGCAGAACTATTTAAAAGGGGTTTCTCTTAACATTCCCTCCACATCATACCTCCACCTGTGCTCTCTCCTACCCTCCTCTTTCTCTCTCTTCTCTCTCTCTAGGTTGATGAATCAGGAGGGTGGTGTGGACAGGACGGATGATGGCTGGATGAAGGAGAGAGTATTACCAATGGAGCGAGAGTACCAGCGCGTGTCAATATCAGGGGAGGAGAAGTGTGGGGTGAGAGCCACTGACTAAACAACTTGATTGAATAAATCCATTCACAGTCCATCCTGATCTGTGTTTTATCAAATCAATCAAATTGTATTTGTCACATGCTCCAAAAACAACAGGTGTAGACCTTACAGTGAAATGCTTACTTACAAGCCCTTAACCAACAATGCAGATTTAAGAAAAAAAGTGTTCAAGTATTTACTCAAATAAACTGAAGTAAAAAATAATATTACAAAAAAAAAAAAAATATATATATATATATATATATATATATATATATATATATATATATACACTGCTCAAAAAAATAAAGGGAACACTTAAACAACACAATGTAACTCCAAGTCAATCACACTTCTGTGAAATCAAACTGTCCACTTAGGAAGCAACACTGATTGACAATAAATTTCACATGCTGTTGTGCAAATGGAATAGACAACAGGTGGAAATTATAGGTAATTAGCAAGACACCCCCAATAAAGGAGTGGTTCTGCAGGTGGGGACCACAGACCACATCTCAGTTCCTATGCTTCTTGGCTGATGCTTTGGTCACTTTTGAATGCTGGCGGTGCTTTCACTCTAGTGGTAGCATGAGACGGAGTCTACAACCCACACAAGTGGCTCAGGTAGCGCAGCTCATCCAGGATGGCACATCAATGCGAGCTGTGGCAAGAAGGTTTGCTGTGTCTGTCAGCGTAGTGTCCAGAGCATGGAGGCGCTACCAGGAGACAGGCCAGTACATCAGGAGACGTGGAGGAGGCCGTAGGAGGGCAACAACCCAGCAGCAGGACCGCTACCTCCGCCTTTGTGCAAGGAGGAGCAGGAGGAGCACTGCCAGAGCCCTGCAAAATGACCTCCAGCAGACCACAAATGTGCATGTGTCTGCTCAAACGATCAGAAACAGACTCCATGAGGGTGGTATGAGGGCCCAACGTCCACAGGTGGGGGGTTGTGCTAACAGCCCAACAACGTGCAGGACGCTTGGCATTTGCCAGAGAACACCAAGATTGGCCACTGGCGCCCTGTGCTCTTCACAGATGAAAGCAGGTTCACACTGAGCACGTGACAGACGTGACAGAGTCTGGAGACGCTGTGGAGAATGTTCTGCTGCCTGCAACATCCTCCAGCATGACCGGTTTGGCGGTGGGTCAGTCATGGTGTGGGGTGGCATTTCTTTGGGGGGCCGCACAGCCCTCCATGTGCTCGCCAGAGATAGCCTGACTGCCATTAGGTACCGAGATGAGATCCTCAGACCCCTTGTGAGACCATATGCTGGTGCGGTTGGCCCTGGGTTCCTCCTAATGCAAGACAATGCTAGACCTCATGTGGCTGGAGTGTGTCAGCAGTTCCTGCAAGAGGAAGGCATTGATTCTATGGACTGGTCCGCCCGTTCCCCAGACCTGAATCCAATTGAGCACATCTGGGACATCATGTCTCGCTCCATCCACCAACGCCATGTTGCACCACAGACTGTCGAGGAGTTGGTGGATGCTTTAGTCCAGGTCTGGGAGGAGATCCCTCAGGAGACCATCCGCCACCTCATCAGGAGCATGCCCAGGCGTTGTAGGGAGGTCATACAGGCACGTGGAGGCCACACACACTACGGAGCCTCATTTTGACTTACATCAAAGTTGGATCAGCCTGTAGAGTGGTTTTCCACTTTAATTTTGAGTGTGACTCCAAATCCAGACCTCCAAATCCAGACTCCATTGATTATTTTTGTGTGATTTTGTTGTCAGCACATTCAACTATGTAAAGAAAAAAGTATTTAATAAGATTATTTCATTCATTCAGATCTAGGATGTGTTGTTTAAGTGTTCCCTTTATTTTTTGAGCAGTATATATATGTGTACAGTACGTATTTTGTGTTGTGTACAGTATGTACACTACCGTTCAAAGTTTGGGGTCACTTGTCCTTGTTTTTGAAAGAAAAGCACTTTTTTTTGTCCAATAAAATAACATCAAATTGATCAGAAATACAGTGCAGACATTGTTAATGTTGCAAATAACTATTGTAGCTGGAAACGGCAGATTTTTTATTGAATATCTACATGTTCGTACAGAGGCCCATTATCAGCAACCATCACTCCTGTGTTCCAATGGCATGTTGTGTTAGCTAATCCAAGTTTATCATTTTTAAAGAAGCAATACAACTGGCCAATACTCATTTACAACATTAACGATGTCTACACTGTATTTCTGATCAAGTTGATGTTATTTTAATGGACAAACAATTTGCTTTTCTTTCAAAAATAATGATATTTCTATGTGACCCCAAACTTTTGAACGGTAGTGTATATATAAAATAACAAATAATTAAAGAGCAGCAGTAAAATAACAATAGTGAGGCTATATACAGGGGGTACCAGTACAGAGTCAATGTGCAGGGGCACCGGTTAGTCGAGGTAATTGAGGTAATATGTGCATGTAGGTAGAGGTAAAGTGACTATGCATGGATAATAAACAGAGTAACAGCAGCGTAAAAATGGGGAGTGGGGTGGGGACAATGCAAATAGTCCGGTTAGCCATTTGATTAACTGTTCAGGAGTGTTATGGCTTGAGGGTAGAAGCTGTTAAGAAGCCTTTTGGACCTAGACTTGGCGCTCCGGTACCGCTTGGTTGATCTTTCAGTGTGCCACATGCTCACTATGGAAGTCAAACCAATTCAGTCAACAAACCTATTGAAGTAAAAGAGGAGTGGTCTAGGAATGGACATGACTTCGACTTGTATTTCTTTAGACAGTTGGATATACAGGGGAGTCAGAGTAGGGAGGAGAGCCTGGTCTGGGTAGTGAACCCTGGTCTACGGCGTTACCATCTCATCCACTCTCAGGCACGTTGCAATGGCCTCTTGGCAGTGCCTGTGGATGTCTAATCACTGTAGACTATGTCTGACTTGTAAGGTTCTTCCCTGCCCAGGTGCCCTTCACAGACCTGGTGGATGCAGCTAAGTGTGTGGTGAAGGCCCTGTTCATCAGGGAGAAGTACATCGCTCTGTCCATGCAGAACTTCTGTAAGACCACCGCCCGTGAGCTGGGGGAGCTGGGAGAGAAACCCCTGGACCTACGTGTCTATGAGGAGATCCCTGAGACCCCCGTTGATGCAGGTATGACACACACACACACACACACACACACACACGCCTGACACGTTGGGTATGACACACACACACACACACCTGACACGTTGGGTATGACACACACACACACACACACACACACACACACGCCTGACACGTTGGGTATGACACACACACACACACACACACCTGACACGTTGGGTATGACACACACACACACACCTGACACGTTGGGTATGACACACACACACACACACCTGACACGTTGGGTATGACACACACACACACACACCTGACACGTTGGGTATGACACACACACACACACACACCTGACACGTTGGGTATGACACACACACACACACACGCCTGGCACGTTGGGTATGACACACACACACACGCCTGGCACGTTGGGTATGACACACACACACACACACACACACACACACACACACCTGACACGTTGGGTATGACACACACACACACACACACACCTGACACGTTGGGTATGACACACACACACACACACCTGACACGTTGGGTATGACACACACACACACACACACCTGACAAGTTGGGTATGACACACACACACACACACACCTGACAAGTTGGGTATGACACACACACACACACACACACACCTGACACGTTGGGTATGACACACACACACACACACACACACCTGACACGTTGGGTATGACACACACACACACACACACCTGACACGTTGGGTATGACACACACACACACACACACACACCTGACACGTTGGGTATGACACACACACACACACACACACCTGACACGTTGGGTATGACACACACACACACACACCTGACACATTTGGGTATGACACACACACACACACACCTGACACGTTGGGTATGACACACACACACACACACACACCTGACACGTTGGGTATGACACACACACACACACACACTAACACACCTGACACGTTGGGTATGACACACACAGACACACACACACACACACACCTGACACGTTGGGTATGACACTAACTGAGACACACAGGCATAGCTATAGTGTTTCTGTCCCAAACTCCTTTAGCAATTGAGTTACTTTGTGAAATTGTGAATAAAAATGTTGTAATATGAATCATTGAGGTATTATAGTATGGTCAACTTTTCTCCCTTCCCTACTGTCTCCAACAGATGCTCCAGTCCACCCCCCTGTCTCAGAGACTCACCCCTATGAAAACCAGGTCACCAAGAACATGCCTGCAGACACAGGGTACAGCTGTAAGATGGTGGATGGAGTCATGCATGTCTACACCAAGAAGAGCCCCATGGAGAAGTGAGTGTGTTTGTTTGAGTCTGCTTGTTTTCAGTTAGTTTCTAGTTTTGTGTGTGTGTGTGTGTGGGGGGGGGGGGGGAGAGTGAATAACTGATTGTCTATCATTTCCAGGAGTACAGAGTTGGACCTGCCCTACCCAGACCTGAAGGAGTACATCGCTGACATGAACGTCATGATGGCTCTCATCATCAACGGACCAGTGTGAGTGTTACTGGGTCTTCGCTTTAGAATCATAGCTTTAACATCAGTCACATCTGTTGGCTCGGCAGTAGAATACACTGTCAGTGTGTGTGTGTGTGTGTGTGTGTGTGTGTGTGTGTGTGTGTGTGCGCGCGCAGGAAGTCGTTCTGCTACCGCCGGCTGCAGTACCTGAGCTCTAAGTTCCAGATGCACATTCTACTGAACGAGATGAAGGAGCTGGCAGCCCAGAAGCAGGTTCCTCACCGTGACTTTTACAACATTCGCAAGGTGAATGAACACCAGCACAACAACAGTCCCAACACTGGAGCACAGCATCTGCAACACGTCTATAATGCCTGCATAGTGTTCCATATCATTTAGTCCCCCCACATTGTTGGATAGAAATGTATTTTGAAGTTTACACCAGAGCTAACTAACCCAGGCTTTTTCTTTCGTCTTTCTGGCATCGATCCTCAATGTCTCACTGTCCCTGTCCCTGACTCTCCTCCCTCCCTCTGCCCCCAGGTGGACACCCACATCCACGCTTCGTCCTGTATGAACCAGAAGCACCTTCTGCGCTTTATCAAGCGGGCCATGAAGAAGTACCCTGGGGAGATAGTCCACATGGAGCACGGGCGGGGACAGACCCTCATGGAGGTGTTTGAGAACATGAACCTGACCGCCTTCGACCTGAGTGTGGACACACTGGACATGCACGCGGTGAGGAGAGGGGAGGGGAGAAGAACATTGTTAAAGAGGGAGGGGTAAGAGAATTGGGGAAGACGAGTGGAACAGTAAATGTAGTGTCACCTGTCTGTTCTCAGGACCGAAACACATTCCATCGCTTCGACAAGTTCAACGCCAAATACAACCCCATCGGAGAGTCCATCCTGAGAGAGATCTTCATCAAGACAGACAACCACATCGAGGGCAAATACTTTGGCCACATGATCAAGGTCTGAAACCAGCCCATGCTACTTTAAACAGCCAAAGAAACAGTTGTGTTTATGTGTTAGTTCATCCCACATAGTAATGTACATTCATATTAAGAAATAATTTGGTACGATTGAATAGAATGATATTAATGTCTCTAATGTATTGATGTTGTTGATGTTCCTTCAGGAGGTGATGGCTGACCTAGAGGAGAGTAAGTACCAGAACGTGGAACTGCGTCTGTCCATCTACGGCCGCTCCCGGGATGAGTGGGACAAGCTGGCCCAGTGGGCCGTCAAACACCAAGTCTACTCTGACAACGTGCGCTGGCTCATCCAAGTGCCCCGCCTCTTGTGAGTAGTGTCTGTACCTCTAATACAGCATCAACAAAGTAGTTACCCACATCTACCTTTAGTCAGCTTATCTGGATGTAAACCTCTCCTATTTGTGTCAAGTATTATGAATGAAGGTTATGAATCTGTAAATGAGGACTATGCATGAATGTGAGTGTTCCATATTATGTGTGAGTGACGTTAACCCTCCTCTGACTGCAGTGATGTGTACCGAACCAAGAAGCAGCTGGCTAACTTCCAGGAGATGATGGAGAACATCTTCATGCCTCTGTTTGAGGTCACCATCAACCCCCGCAGCCACCCTGAGCTGCACCTCTTCCTGCAGCACGTGAGGCACTCGCCCAGCAGTCCACACACACCCCAACATATCCTCAAACAGACACTTCAGATGCCATTTTCAGGGCCCTACCTCCTTCATACACTCCAGGCACTGTTTTAAAGTAACTTATCGCTGTGTTGTTAGGTGGTGGGCTTTGACAGCGTGGATGACGAGTCCAAGCCGGAGCACCACATCTTCAACATGGACAGCCCCCTGCCAGCCGACTGGACAGAGGAGGACAACCCTCCCTACTCCTACTACCTCTACTACACCTACGCCAACATGACCGTTCTCAACCACCTGCGCCGGTACCAGGCTGCTTAACGAACCTCAGCACACAGACCGCTAGATCAATGTTTTAACAACAGAAAGGATGTATGAATCACATCCAAACCTTTTAAGGATTGTTTATGAATAGGCTTTATGTTTGTTTGTGCCATGCAGGAGGCGTGGCTTCCACACATTTGTGCTGCGCCCTCACTGCGGAGAGGCGGGACCTGTCCACCACCTGGTGTCGGGTTTCATTCTGTCAGAGAACATCTCCCATGGGCTGCTGCTCAGGAAGGTCAGTCAGCACACATGCCGTCTCCCATTGCGACACCACACTACCATGGCAGCAACACTACTGACAAATAGAGTTCAGTTCATAGGTGACCTCTGAAGGGTTTGATTGATTTATTAAATGAAGTTTTGGCTTTTGGAGTTTGCTCATCCGGTTTCTTAAGTTTTAATTTAAGAGAATTCAGGAGAACTATCAAACAGTTCCCTTGAATTCCTGTAATTGTGCATTCAACAAGATAGACTATTGTCTCTTTCCTCCTCTTGTCCCCAGGCCCCAGTGCTGCAGTACCTGTACTACCTGGCTCAGATTGGCATCGCCATGTCCCCCCTGAGCAACAACAGCTTGTTCCTCAGCTACCACCGCAACCCCCTGCCTGAGTATCTGTCCAGAGGCCTCATGGTCTCTCTGTCCACTGACGACCCCCTACAGTTCCACTTTACCAAGGTCAGTGCACAGTGGTGCTCTGTCAAGACACACACACACACACACACACACACACACACACACACACACACACACACACACACACACACACACACACACACACACACACAGAGACACACAGAGACACACAGAGACACACAGAGACACACAGAGACACACAGAGACACACAGAGACACACAGGCAAAACCATCCACGTTATAACTATGGGAGCTGCAATGGTGAGTCAGTACAGTCAATAAGTATAGTTCACTTAATGTTTATTTTGTCTTTTGTGTGTGCGTTTGTGTTTGACCTCAGGAGCCCCTGATGGAGGAGTACAGCATCGCCACACAGGTGTGGAAGCTGAGCTCCTGTGACATGTGTGAGCTGGCCAGGAACAGCGTCCTCATGAGCGGCTTCTCCCACAAGGTATCCATCCGCTTCCTCTTATCATCTCTCTTTTTACCCTCTTTGGTCTCTGAGCTTCCCTTTTCATTTCTCTCTTATAATGGATTAATAATGGATTTCATTCAATTAAGTTGTGCATGGCAGCCATTTTGTGCCAAGTGCTCAGCTCTGACATTCTCTCTTGTCTCCAGGCAAAGAGCTACTGGCTGGGGCCCAAATACAGCAAGGAGGGCCCTGAGAGCAATGACATCCGTCGCACCAACGTCCCAGACATCCGCGTGGCATACCGCAGTGAGACCCTGCTGGAGGAGCTCAACCTCATCACCCACGCTGTGCGCACCAAGGAGATGGACAACATCGACGAGGAGGACACCCTCTCCATGGCCGCTGTCGGGGCAGAAGGACACTAAATCAACAATCCCAGCCCGACTTCTAACCCCCCCTCGGCCCCTCCCTGCGTGACACTGAGGGGGTGCAGTATGAGTGGACTCCAGCTTGTTGTTTAACCTCTACCTCTTACCCCCTTATCCCCCTCCCACTAGGGAACTGGACTGTGCACTCGTCTCTCAGCTCTCTTGTACTAAAGCCAAGGATACAATGCTCCCTGAGTGTCTCCATCTCTCTGTCGGTGATGGGGGTGGTCAGTATGGAGTCATGTTCCAGTCCCCCCTTCTCCCTCAACCCAGGTTCCCTCTTCAACTCTCTCTGGTTAGACCCTGTTTTTCCTCTCTACTTCTTTTGACTCCTCCCTATCTATCTAATTCTCACTGTGAGATTTCAATCAGCATGGTCAAGGTTGGCAGGGGTAACATCCAGTGCTTGGATTATTTTCTAATACACATATGGGTGGAGAGAGACTGTAGCCTGAAGTCTTTTTTTCACCTCATCTGTTCTTCGATCAGTTCCTGCATCACTTTCTCTGTTACTTTGATCTCCTGACCCTCCATATCTTCAAACCAAAACTTCTGCCCTTTGCTTTGTCATGTGACCCTGCATGGGAAAAAGGGTCCCACAGTTCAGCCTGTGATTTGTTGGCATGTTTGTACCCATCACCTATATTACACACACACACACACACACACATACACACACACACACACACACACACACACACACACACACACACACACACACACACACACACTGCACAGTTTAGCCGTCCTGAAAGCTGCTTATCTTCCATCACACAGTCATGCTGCCTGAAGCTCATCTAGTTTAAAATCTTCACAATGAAGTAGGGAAGCAGATTCAACTTAACATAAATATTATGAGGGCGTTGTCCATGGGTCGCCTAACCTACACAACATGGACACACTTAAACAATGCATAGGTGAATGTTCCACACTACATTGTTCCAACACCCGTTGCGCACTGATAGGAACAGTCACATGTAACTTAGAGTTTCATGGAAACCGCGGTTACAAACTTCTAATGTATGGACGTACTGAGTTAAGAAAAATGGAGAAAGGACCAAATCTGTGTGGTCTAGAAGCAGAAGTCGTGCACAATTCCAGTCTGTCTGCTGCTGGGTATCTGATGGCTTTCATCCGTCTCTGTGCTTCCAGCAGGTTGTAGTGATTTATTCGCTAAATGAGTCCTCTCGGCCGGTCTCTCTGAATGAAATAGCAGGCAGGACATTCAGCAGAGAAACAACAGCAGCCATCAGGGCATGGAGCTGTGTACCTGGCTGGTCTAGTGCAAACATTCCATTAAATGAACATTAACATCAATGTTATTTTTATTTAACAAATCACATTAGTTATAGAATATGCAGACAAAAAGAGTAGATTTATACTATTCCATGATGTGTACAATATACTAAATATCTAAAAAGGATATAGGTACGTGTTTGTGTGTATATCTAAAGAAGAGGTACATGTGTGTATATCTAAAGAAGAGGTACATGTGTGTATATCTAAAGAAGAGGTACATGTGTGTATATCTAAAGAAGAAGTACATGTGTGTATATCTAAAGAAGAGGTACATGTGTGTATATCTAAAGAAGAGGTACATGTGTGTATATCTAAAGAAGAGGTACATGTGTGTATATCTAAAGAAGAGGTACATGTGTGTATATCTAAAGAAGAGGTACATGTGTGTATATCTAAAGAAGAGGTACGTGTGTGTATATCTAAAGAAGAGGTACATGTGTGTATATCTAAAGAAGAGGTACGTGTGTGTATATCTAAAGAAGAGGTACATGTGTGTATATCTAAAGAAGAGGTACATGTGTGTATATCTAAAGAAGAGGTACATGTGTGTATATCTAAAGAAGAGGTACATGTGTGTATATCTAAAGAAGAGGTACATGTGTGTATATCTAAAGAAGAGGTACGTGTGTGTATATCTAAAGAAGAGGTACGTGTGTGTATATCTAAAGAAGAGGTACGTGTGTGTATATCTAAAGAAGAGGTACATGTGTGTATATCTAAAGAAGAGGTACGTGTGTGTATATCTAAAGAAGAGGTACATGTGTGTATATCTAAAGAAGAGGTACGTGTGTGTATATCTAAAGAAGAGGTACGTGTGTGTATATCTAAAGAAGAGGTACATGTGTGTATATCTAAAGAAGAGGTACATGTGTGTATATCTAAAGAAGAGGTGTGTATATCTAAAGAAGAGATATCAGTCTGTGGTAGAGTGGATGCTTAGAGGTGTGTATGATAAGAGATGTTAAACCACAGCGTGTTTTCCAAGCACAAGAAGAATGTCAGGGAGGCTCCCCTGTCCCCCTACCATTACCTCAACACTCACTGTGTCTGTGGACTGACCTCTGGGCCCACTATGTTGGTTATTAGTTATTGCATGTATACAATATGCCTGTATGCACCAAACCAGACTTACTGTGTGTGTGTGTGTGTGTGTGTGTGTGTGTGTGTGTGTGTGTGTGTGTGTGTGTGTGTGTGTGTGTGTGTGTGTGTGTGTGTGTGTGTGTGTGTGTGTGTGTGTGTGTGTGTGTGTGTGTGTGTGTGTGTGTGTGTGTGTGTGTTGCTCCCACCCCCCACACACCCCTTGGTCCTCTAAAGAGACCAGGACAGACCCCGGGGACTGACCTCTGGGCCCACTATGTTGGTTATTAGTTATTGCATGTAGTGAGTGCCCTGTATGCACCAAACCAGACTTACCAGGTGAAGACCTTACCACTGCTAGCCTGTCACTCTCCGTTTTCATGCCCTGCTGCCACGCCTCACTCCTCATCAACAACAACCACAACACCTGTCCTCTTCAAGCTTAAGCATTTTTGCTGTCCTAACATCAAGGAACTGATACCAGGCTGCGTGCTGTATGTTAAAGTACTTTATCCTTTATCTACCCAGGCCTTCCAGTAAAGTGGAAGAAGCGTTTTTAGCAATGCTCTGCTTTGACTGCATTTCCACCGTGCATCTTATGTTGTGCATGCCTGCATGGACCACTGTGTGGCCACAGGAGTGTCTGGGAAGCTGTTTAAAGTGGTCTGTAATGTGAAAAAGCAACACATGACAATCCAAGGAAGCTGAACAACTGTCATGTATAAAGTATGTGTGAAGTCAATGATTGTTGTTAGTTTGAGTTCTGCAAAACAAACTCAAATCCAGCTCATCACTATGGCAACGCTCAAACCATGCAGAGACATAGTTGCTTGGTTGTTATCAGCATCAAATGAACTCACCCCCATCACAGTCATGGTTTTCGCAGTCACCAAAACAGATGTGATCTGTACCATAGAGATTCTAATTCCTAATTCTATTTCTGTAAATTCATCCCCATCTCACCCAACGAGCCTTCTCCTCATCGGACCCTTCTATGATTCAAACTGTGGGAGTTCTATTTGTACAGTCCTATTATTTGCCAAGACTGTTCCAGTGGGATTACTGGGCTCTAGTTGTAAATGTTCACCATGCATTGCATACCATTACCTACCAGCCCATTTTAAAAACCTAAGTGTGACAAAAGCCCAATATATACGAGTAAATGTTTTAGAAACCAGATCATTTAGGACAAGCTGAACATGGGAATGGATTTAATATATAAAGTGTATTTTTTTAAAGGCTATGGATATAAAAGGTTTATATAAACAGTATATCAATATCTAGATCACAAACTTGAAGTTTTGTTGCTGTAGATCATTTTAAACTGCCCTTATTTAAGCAGAAAGATGTATTTTCTCATTATTATTGGCCTTGTCTTTCACTAGATTTACAATTGGACTCAATATTTCCATGTATATTCTTTTATTATTTAGTATTTGAATAGTTTTTCAGGTGTTTTTGTTGATTGTGTTAGGACTGTTGAACTCTGTTAAGTGTTCCATGTAGCTCTCTCTCAGTAGAGTATTGAGTGAAGTTGATCAAGTTAACTAGGGTTATTTGGAGGGGCCTTCAGCAATGGTAGGACCCAGAGCCATAATGGTATCCTCTCTGACATTTAACTCAGCCAGAGCTGCCTATGTAATCTGGCTGTACATTCACACCTAAACACCCACTCAAACACTGTAATCCTTCCCACAGACATACAGCCATAGACTGGAACACTGTTTCTCTTTGATTGATCCAAAGAGGGCTTTAAAAAACAAGCAACCGTTTAGTACAACTTTTGATTTGATTCTTTGAAATCGTATTTCGCAGAGAATTAGAGGATGCCTGTATGTTTTGAAGGATTTGTGTCTCCTCATGTGGAGTAGGATGTGTGTAGTAACTTGATAAAGGATCAGACATCCATGTTTAGATCCAGGTGTGGCTCACTGAGGGACCCAACAACTTCGTTGACCTTTTCATTTCCATCCATCCATTTCAGATTGTCCATCAGAGAGTTCACAGATCTGTTCTTTCAAAACCTCACTAACTCCTGTTGTTGATCTCCATCTGTACAATCAGTTGACTTTCTTTGCTTGTTTATAAACTACAATGCTAGGGAACCTGTTGGTCCTACTGTAGGGTACCATAGACCATACTTTGTATTAAACTTCACTAAGGACTGCCATATGTATTTCTGTTCCAATCAAAAGAGCACACAAACAAAGTTGTCAAATGCTGTTTGTTTTCTTGCACTGTGTTCAGGAGTGCAAAGAGTCTTGGGCAGTAGTGATATACAGTGTGTTGTCATCACAGAACACAAACCAATTAATCAGTCAATCATCACACTGCGAGTTTTGTTTTTTGTTCAATTGATTTTCTCATCGAAAAATTACCTAGTATTCTTTTCACTTCATTATGTTTAATACAAAGAGTTTGTTGATTTGTGATTATTTTGTGCCTCCATTCATTATTTTAGACATTTTAGTGTTTTTACATGAAAGGTTCTCTGCACATGTGTTGTTCTATTATTGACATGGTTTTGATTGTCTTTCATTTGTTTAAGTCTATTGTAGTCACTATCATGACTTTAAATGAATGCCAATGTTTTACATTTCCTCAAATGCTTCTGATATGGTACATGTGTAACGTCTGAAAAATGAAATAAAGCATGTTTATTCATCTAACGTGTTGTGACCTACATCATTCAGTTGTTGGCTGGTGTCATTCAGCTAAAGTCAAATAATACAAGTGATTTATGTGGATAAACAGATCCAACATTGAGATACATGATTAGTTTACAGAGATACAGACTGACTTACTTGATGATTTTATGTCATGTGATTTACATGTCCATACATATCACTACCAAAATAAAATATATATATATCAATTGATTACATTTCAGATACATCAACAACAAGATACATAAAGTATTATAACACTTAACATACATTTCTACATGTATAAATGGTGACTTGAATAAACTAATCAAGATCAATCATAGAATCAAGTGGCATCAACACTGGTTTGATACAATACATATGGTAAACATATTTAAGTTAAAACAGTTGATACAGAATATATATAGAGAGGATCTGTCTTTAAGTATTGGATCTTATCAAATGCACAAATAGTATTTTTTACTAAATGTAACTAACACTAGAGCTTTGATACGTCCGCCCTACATAGTTCTAACTAAACTCTGCTTACTTTGTGTTTTCAGTGGATATAATCAGAATTTTCTCTACTGCACAGCGGATATTTGTAGCTTGAAGCTCAAGGGTTGAAACTTCATGTCCCGACTCGTCTGTGACTCTCTGGTCATCTTGTCTTCTCCCGTCCTAAGGCTCTATGGGCCTTACCTCACTGGCAAGCTGGAGTGGAAAGGAAAAACAAATCACTTTGTTACCTGTCATGTACAAGAATATAAATCAACAGTTGTACTGCTAAAGACAGAGTGGTGTGGGACTTACAGCCATGGCAGACTTGATGTTCTGGAGTTGGAAGAAGACCCGCCCCCCCTCCTCAGGACACACAATCTTCAGCTCCTCTCTTGTCATGCCCAGGAGCATAGAGCCACTCAGCACACCCAGACAACGCACCGTGCTGAGAGAGAGGGAGGAATGAACAAATCATGGAAAGGAGATACAATACTTATCCTGTCATTTTCTCATGCTCACTTTAGAACTACTGTAGTCAATCACATGTATGCCTACAGAGATCAATAATCTATAGTTAATGTGATTGGGAGTTTGAGTGCTCTTACATTTTACTGAAGCCCTTGTACTCCAGCCAGGCCTTCACTTGGTCAGGCTTGGACCTCTTGGTTAGGGAGGGAGGACCACTGTTTTCCTAACAGGGGGGGATAATGTCCTGATAATTACACACTAATACAGTGCACTAAACACATGGAGCTCGATTCAGACTTAGGAAATCTATTCCTTTTTTATGCGTTTTGATTGAAGCACTTCTCAGTATTTGGTATTCAGACTTACACTATATATACAAAAGTATGTGGACACCCCTTCAAATTCGTGGATTTGGGTATTTCAGCCACACCCATTGCTAACAGGTGTATAAAGCCGAGCACACCGCCATGCAATCTCCATAGACAAACATTGGCAGTAGAATGGCCTTACTGAAGAGCTCAGTGACTTTCAATACGGCACCGTCATAGGATGCCACCTTCACAAGTCAATTCATCACATTTCTTCCCTGCACATTTGTGCCCCGGTCAACTGTAAGTGCTGTTATTATGAAATGGAAACGTCTAGGAGCAAGAATGGCTCAGCCACGAAGTGGTAGGCCACACAAGCTCACAGAACACGACCACCGAGTGCTGAAACGTGTAGCGCGTAAAAATTGTCTGTCCTATGTTGCAACATTTACTACCGAGTTCCAAACCGCCTCTGGAAGCAACATCAGCACAAGAACTGTTTGTCGGGAGCTTCATGAATTGGGTTTCCATGGCCCAGCAGCCGCACACAAGCCGAAGATTGCCATGCGCAATGCCAAGCATTGGCTGGAGTGGTGTAAATCTCGCCGCCATTGGACTCTGGAGCAGTGGAAACGTGTTCTCTGGGGTGATGAATCACGCTTCACCATCTGGCAGTCTGATGAACAAATCTTGGTTTGGCAGATGCCAGGAAAACTCTACCTGCCCCAATGCACAGTGCCAACTATAAAGTTTGGTGGAGGAGGAATAATGGTCTGGGGCTGTTTTTCATGGTTTTGGCTCCTTAGTTCCAATGAAGAGAAATCTTAACGCTACAGCATACAATGACATTCTAAACTATTCAGTGCTTCCAACTTTGTGGCAACAGTTTGGGGAAGGCCCTTTCTTATTTCAGCATGACAATGCCCCTGTGCACAAAGCGAGGTCCATACAGAAATGGTTTGTTGAGATCAGTGTGGAAGAACTTGATTTGCCTGCACAGAGCCCTGACCTCAACCCCATCAAACACCTTTGGGATGAATTGGAACGCAGACTGCGAGCCAGGCCTAATCGCCCAACATTAGTGCCCAACCTCACTAATGCTCTTGTAGTTGAATGGCAGCAAGTCCCTGCAGCAATGTTCCAACATCTGGTGGAAAGCCTTCCCAGAAGGGTGGAGGTTGTTATAGCAGCAAAGGGGGGACCAACTCCATATTAATGCCCATGATTTTAGAATGACTAGCAGGTGTCCACATAATTTTGGTCATGTAGTGTATCTACATGACCAAAACAAGCTTTTTGGGAGTAAAAACTGAGAAATGCCCGGGCATATAATTAAAACATTCTAGAGCACATAAATCAACTAGGTAGGTTGAGCCAAATTTAATCCCGTAAATTGTGTGAACATACACTGCTCAAAAAAATAAAGGGAACACTTAAACAACACGATGTAACTCCAAGTCAATCACACTTCTGTGAAATCAAACTGTCCACTTAGGAAGCAACACTGATTGACAATACATTTCACATGCTGTTGTGCAAATGGAATAGACAACAGGTGGAAATTATAGGCAATTAGCAAGACACCCCCAATAAAGGAGTGGTTCTGCAGGTGGGGACCACAGACCACTTCTCAGTTCCTATGCTTCCTGGCTGATGTTTTGGTCACTTTTGAATGCTAGCGGTGCTTTCACTCTAGTGGTAGCATGAGACGGAGTCTACAACCCACACAAGTGTCTCAGGTAGTGCAGCTCATCCAGGATGGCACATCAATGCGAGCTGTGGCAAGAAGGTTTGCTGTGTCTGTCAGCGTAGTGTCTAGAGCATGGAGGCGCTACCAGGAGACAGGCCAGTACATCAGGAGACGTGGAGGAGGCCGTAGGAGGGCAACAACCCAGCAGCAGGACCGCTACCTCCGCCTTTGTGCAAGGAGGAGCAGGAGAAGCACTGCCAGAGCCCTGCAAAATGACCTCCAGCAGGCCACAAATGTGCATGTGTCTGCTCAAACGGTCAGAAACAGACTCCATGAGGGTGGTATGAGGGCCCGACGTCCACAGGTGGGGGTTGTGCTTACAGCCCAACACCGTGCAGGACGTTTCGCATTTGCCAGAGAACACCAAGATTGGCAAATTCGCCACTGGCGCCCTGTGCTCTTCACAGATGAAAGCAGGTTCACACTGAGCACGTGACAGACGTGACAGAGTCTGGAGACGCCGTGGAGAACGTTCTGCTGCCTGCAACATCCTCCAGCATGACCGGTTTGGCGGTGGGTCAGTCATGGTGTGGGGTGGCATTTCTTTGGGGGGCCGCACAGCCCTCCATGTGCTCGCCAGAGGTAGCCTGACTGCCATTAGGTACCGAGATGAGCTCCTCAGAGGTAGCCTGATTGCCATTAGGTACTGAGATGAGATCCTCAGACCCCTTGTGAGACCATATGCTGGTGCGGTTGGCCCTGGGTTCCTCCTAATGCAAGACAATGCTAGACCTCATGTGGCTGGAGTGTGTCAGCAGTTCCTGCAAGAGGAAGGCATTGATGCTATGGACTGGCCCGCCCGTTCCCCAGACCTGAATCCAATTGAGCACATCTGGGACATCATGTCTTGCTCCATCCACCAACGCCACGTTGCACCACAGACTGTCTAGGAGTTGGCGGATGCTTTAGTCCAGGTCTGGGAGGAGATCCCTCAGGAGACCATTTGCCACCTCATCAGGAGCATGCCCAGGCATTGTAGGGAGGTCATACAGGCACGTGGAGGCCACACACACTACTGAGCCTCATTTTGACTTGTTTTAAGGACATTACATCAAAGTTGGATCAGCCTGTAGTGTGGTTTTCCACTTTAATTTTGAGTGTGACTCCAAATCCAGACCTCCATGGGTTGATAAGTTGGATTTCCATTGATTTTTTTTGTGTGATTTTGTTGTCAGCACATTCAACTATGTAAAGAAAAAAGAATTTAATAAGATTATTTATTTCATTCAGATCTAGGATGTGTTGTTTAAGTGTTCCCTTTATTTTTTTGAGCAGTATACAATTAAAATTCGGAATAACAGCAGAGCTATTTATAGTCTAATTCACCGTGGAAAAGGGGCCGAAATACATGTCATGTTGACATGAATTATAGTTTGCTTACATATGACTGGCTTCACATTCGTCGATAAGGAAAAATCATCTAAAACATTGGTAATTACAATCCCCTTCTCCAAACGGATAACTCATTTACCTAGCTCTTATCAATGTATACATTACAGTGCATGGAAGATGGTGTTATTTCTTTCTGAAATAGTAGATGTATTTTCACTTGGAACTGACAGGTGCTAAACCTTATTCATGGCTCCTCGCGAGTAAAGGTGTTGGAATTATGAGGGAATTAAGTCAAGGTCAGAATAGACGTATCTGTAGACACACCTCTGCCACACCTCCATTTCTGTGATCACCTCCCCAAACTAATATCTGGCTGTCACATGCATTTCCCCATACTTAAGATCAAGGTCAGAATACGCATAGAGAAAGTGAATAAGGGAAAGGAAAAAGGGAATAAAGTTCCATTTACGCAGGCGTAACACGGGTCTGAGTTCCCCACATGGAGCATACACAACATAATAACACACGGCAGGCTTTCCAGTATAAAGTGTTGCTGAGTGTTGGGGTATCTTGCCTGTTTTTCCTGCTCCTTGTCCACTGACTCCAGTATGTTGTTGGGCACAAAGCCCTGCTCCCCTCTGTCGCTCCTTACTTTCCACCATTTCTTGGACATGTCCAGTAGCTGTGGAAGAACAGAGCACACACACGCTTCTGTCAAAACCTCCTCTTGGGCGGGCGGGCGGGCAGACAGACAGACAGACAGACAGACAGACAGACAGACAGACAGACAGACAGACAGACAGACAGACAGAAAGGCAGGCAGGCAGGCAGGCAGGCAGGCAGGCAGGCAGGCAGGCAGGCAGGCAGGCAGGCAGGCAGGCAGGCAGGCAGGCAGGCGGCATGCAGGCAGACTTCAAAGTGCTGTTGACATGTAGTGGTGTTGATGAGGCTCACCTGAACCACTTCTCCCTTGGAGATGCTCAGTTCTCTGTTGTTCCTTGCAGTGAAGTCATACATCACACGCATGTAACTGGGGTTTGGCTCATCTGGACTGAAAACACATACATAGAACTATAGACACACACAGAACAACATGTTTCCATAATGTTTCCATGGCTTTTAAATAGTTTATAATTGTTTCTTAATGCATACCGTGATGGTGGAGGCTTCCATTGGGCCGAACTCTACAGGGGAAAATTTTGAAAGAACTTATCGAAAGAAACCTTATTGAAACTACCCAGCCTATAGAGAACTATGAGATGTAGCTCACTGGGTATTTACCTTTTCAGGGGTGGAGAATGGACTCTGACTCTGATTCTGACTCTGCTGCCTCCTCTCAGGTTCTCTCTTCTCTGGCTCTCTCCCTGGGGGAGAGTGGGTCACCTCTGGGGGCTGCCAACCATCGTAGAACTCCAGAGTGTAGGTAGGGATGTCCTCGTCATCCTCGGGCCATTTTGTACTGGTAACCCATCAGGGACAATGGAAGCCATTATCAAAATGTATGGAAGAACATTTGTATGCACAGAGCACCCCTGACTGACAGTAACTCCCCCAATTCCCTGATAGGCTACTAATCACTGATTCTCACCTGGGGATGTTCCAGGCGTCTCCCAGTGACTGCCACAGCTGGTCCTCCTCAGGGGTGGCTTCCTCACTCAGCAGACGGATACACTCAGGCTCCAGCAGGGGCGCCACGATGGTGGGGGGCAGCTCCTTAGGGCAGTGGGATACCACCTGGAGGAGGGAGGGGTAGTGGAAGTGGTGGGAAACAAGCACACGGAACTCATTGATGGGAAGTTATCATGCACTGTCAATTAATTTGCTCATATAATCAAATGGGACAGAAGGTAGGCTGGTTCAAAACATAACGTTGAAAAAGATGATCATGGGTGAAGCCCTGTGTTGAAAACAAAGATGGAGTAAGCAGTAGGAGTAACTTACAAATGCCAGGGTGGAGAAGAGGCAGTGGACGAATTCCGGAGCGCTGGGATTACTAATCTTTCCATTGAGCTCCCCCTGTCACAGTAAACAGACCAAAGGTACTGGATTAAGCTCTCATAATAAATGAATAGCATTTATTAACTCACGAGTCTACAACAACAAAATAGCAGAGATATTTGAATACACACCAGAAGGTTGAACCCGTATTTGATTTTGTGGAGACAGGTTTTAAACTCCTCTGCTGGTGGCATGCCGTCAATGCCTCGGAAATGAAACAAATGGCATCAAAAAACTCAAACCTCAGACCATAGTTTTCCCACTGTCATCTTGCACCTGAATATGGGATATCCCAGGGGTTAAATAATGGGTTCAGGTGGGGAAGCCAAGATTAGGTTTAAGGTTATTCCACGTTTTGGTTACCTAACCATAACCTTGACCCTAACCCTAGCTTCATGTCCACACCCCAGCTCAACCCTTACCCTATCCATTACCCTGACCCTAACCCTAGCTTCATGTCCACACCCCAGCTCAACCCTTACCCTATCCATTACCCTGACCCTAACCCTAGCTTCATGTCCACACCCCAGCTCAAACCTTACCCTATCCATAACCCTAACCCTAGCTTCATGTCCACACCCCAGCTCAACCCTTACCCTATTCATTACCCTGACCCTAACCCTAGCTTCATGTCCACACCCCAGCTCAACCCTTACCCTATCCATTACCCTGACCCTAACCCTAGCTTCATGTCCACACCCCAGCTCAACCCTTACCCTATCCATTACCCTGACCCTAACCCTAGCTTTATGTCCACACCCCAGCTCAAACCTTACCCTATCCATTACCCTGACCCTAACCCTAGCTTTATGTCCACACCCCAGCTCAAACCTTACCCTATCCATTACCCTGACCCTAACCCTAGCTTCATGTCCACACCCCAGCTGAACCCTTACCCTATCCATTACCCTGACCCTAACCCTAGCTTTATGTCCACACCCCAGCTCAACCCTTACCCTATCCATTACCCTGACCCTAACCCTAGCTTCATGTCCACACCCCAGCTCAACCCTTACCCTATCCATTACCCTGACCCTAACCCTAGCTTCAAGTCCACACCCCAGCTCAACCCTTACCCTATCCATTACCCTGACCCTAACGATAGCTTCATGTCCACACCCCAGCTCAAACCTTACCCTATCCATTACCCTGACCCTAACCCTAGCTTTATGTCCACACCCCAGCTCAACCCTTACCCTATCCATTACCCTGACCCTAACCCTAGCTTCATGTCCACACCCCAGCTCAAACCTTACCCTATCCATAACCCTGACCCTAACCCTAGCTTCATGTCCACACCCCAGCTCAACCCTTACCCTATCCATTACCCTGACCCTAACCCTAGCTTCATGTCCACACCCCAGCTCAACCCTTACCCTATCCATAACCCTGACCCTAACCCTAGCTTCATGTCCACACCCCAGCTCAACCCTTACCCTATCCATTACCCTGACCCTAACCCTAGCTTCATGTCCACACCCCAGCTCAACCCTTACCCTATCCATTACCCTGACCCTAACCCTAGCTTCATGTCCACACCCCAGCTCAACCCTTACCCTATCCATAACCCTGACCCTAACCCTAGCTTCATGTCCACACCCCAGCTCAACCCTTACCCTATCCATTACCCTGACCCTAACCCTAGCTTTATGTCCACACCCCAGCTCAACCCTTACCCTATCCATTACCCTGACCCTAACCCTAGCTTCATGTCCACACCCCAGCTCAACCCTTACCCTATCCATTACCCTGACCCTAACCCTAGCTTCATGTCCACACCCCAGCTCAACCCTTACCCTATCCATAACCCTGACCCTAACCCTAGCTTCATGTCCACACCCCAGCTCAACCCTTACCCTATCCATTACCCTGACCCTAACCCTAGCTTCATGTCCACACCCCAGCTCAAACCTTACCCTATCCATTACCCTGACCCTAACCCTAGCTTCATGTCCACACCCCAGCTCAACCCTTACCCTATCCATTACCCTGACCCTAACCTTAGCTTCATGTCCACACCCCAGCTCAACCCTTACCCTATCCATTACCCTGACCCTAACCCTAGCTTCATGTCCACACCCCAGCTCAACCCTTACCCTATCCATTACCCTGACCCTAACACTAGCTTCATGTCCACACCCCAGCTCAACCCTTACCCTATCCATTACCCTGACCCTAACCCTAGCTTCATGTCCACACCCCAGCTCAACCCTTACCCTATCCATTACCCTGACCCTAACCCTAGCTTCATGTCCACACCCCAGCTCAAACCTTACCCTATCCATTACCCTGACCCTAACCCTAGCTTTATGTCCACACCCCAGCTCAAACCTTACCCTATCCATTACCCTGACCCTAACCCTAGCTTCATGTCCACACCCCAGCTCAAACCTTACCCTATCCATTACCCTGACCCTAACCCTAGCTTCATGTCCACACCCCAGCTCAACCCTTACCCTATCCATTACCCTGAACCTAACCCTAGCTTTATGTCCACACCCCAGCTCAAACCTTACCCTATCCATTACCCTGACCCTAACCCTAGCTTCATGTCCACACCCCAGCTCAACCCTTACCCTATCCATAACCCTGACCCTAACCCTAGCTTCATGTCCACACCCCAGCTCAACCCTTACCCTATCCATTACCCTGACCCTAACCCTAGCTTTATGTCCACACCCCAGCTCAACCCTTACCCTATCCATTACCCTGACCCTAACCCTAGCTTCATGTCCACACCCCAGCTCAACCCTTACCCTATCCATAACCCTGACCCTAACCCTAGCTTCATGTCCACACCCCAGCTCAACCCTTACCCTATCCATTACCCTGACCCTAACCCTAGCTTCATGTCCACACCCCAGCTCAACCCTTACCCTATCCATTACCCTGACCCTAACCCTAGCTTCATGTCCACACCCCAGCTCAACCCTTACCCTATCCATAACCCTGACCCTAACCCTAGCTTCATGTCCACACCCCAGCTCAACCCTTACCCTATCCATTACCCTGACCCTAACCCTAGCTTTATGTCCACACCCCAGCTCAACCCTTACCCTATCCATTACCCTGACCCTAACCCTAGCTTCATGTCCACACCCCAGCTCAACCCTTACCCTATCCATTACCCTGACCCTAACCCTAGCTTCATGTCCACACCCCAGCTCAACCCTTACCCTATCCATAACCCTGACCCTAACCCTAGCTTCATGTCCACACCCCAGCTCAACCCTTACCCTATCCATTACCCTGACCCTAACCCTAGCTTCATGTCCACACCCCAGCTCAAACCTTACCCTATCCATTACCCTGACCCTAACCCTAGCTTCATGTCCACACCCCAGCTCAACCCTTACCCTATCCATTACCCTGACCCTAACCTTAGCTTCATGTCCACACCCCAGCTCAACCCTTACCCTATCCATTACCCTGACCCTAACCCTAGCTTCATGTCCACACCCCAGCTCAACCCTTACCCTATCCATTACCCTGACCCTAACCCTAGCTTCATGTCCACACCCCAGCTCAACCCTTACCCTATCCATTACCCTGACCCTAACCCTAGCTTCATGTCCACACCCCAGCTCAACCCTTACCCTATCCATTACCCTGACCCTAACCCTAGCTTCATGTCCACACCCCAGCTCAAACCTTACCCTATCCATTACCCTGACCCTAACCCTAGCTTTATGTCCACACCCCAGCTCAAACCTTACCCTATCCATTACCCTGACCCTAACCCTAGCTTCATGTCCACACCCCAGCTCAAACCTTACCCTATCCATTACCCTGACCCTAACCCTAGCTTCATGTCCACACCCCAGCTCAACCCTTACCCTATCCATTACCCTGAACCTAACCCTAGCTTTATGTCCACACCCCAGCTCAAACCTTACCCTATCCATTACCCTGACCCTAACCCTAGCTTCATGTCCACACCCCAGCTCAACCCTTACCCTATCCATAACCCTGACCCTAACCCTAGCTTCATGTCCACACCCCAGCTCAACCCTTACCCTATCCATTACCCTGACCCTAACCCTAGCTTTATGTCCACACCCCAGCTCAACCCTTACCCTATCCATTACCCTGACCCTAACCCTAGCTTCATGTCCACACCCCAGCTCAACCCTTACCCTATCCATTACCCTGACCCTAACCCTAGCTTCATGTCCACACCCCAGCTCAACCCTTACCCTATCCATAACCCTGACCCTAACCCTAGCTTCATGTCCACACCCCAGCTCAACCCTTACCCTATCCATTACCCTGACCCTACCCCTAGCTTCATGTCCACACCCCAGCTCAAACCTTACCCTATCCATTACCCTGACCCTAACCCTAGCTTCATGTCCACACCCCAGCTCAACCCTTACCCTATCCATAACCCTGAACCTAACCCTAGCTTCATGTCCACACCCCAGCTCAACCCTTACCCTATCCATTACCCTGACCCTAACCCTAGCTTCATGTCCACACCCCAGCTCAAACCTTACCCTATCCATTACCCTGACCCTAACCCTAGCTTCATGTCCACACCCCAGCTCAACCCTTACCCTATCCATAACCCTGAACCTAACCCTAGCTTCATGTCCACACCCCAGCTCAACCCTTACCCTATCCATTACCCTGACCCTAACCCTAGCTTCATGTCCACACCCCAGCTCAAACCTTACCCTATCCATTACCCTGACCCTAACCCTAGCTTCATGTCCACACCCCAGCTCAACCCTTACCCTATCCATTACCCTGACCCTAACCCTAGCTTCATGTCCACACCCCAGCTCAACCCTTACCCTATCCATTACCCTGACCCTAACCCTAGCTTCATGTCCACACCCCAGCTCAAACCTTACCCTATCCATTACCCTGACCCTAACCCTAGCTTCATGTCCACACCCCAGCTCAACCCTTACCCTATCCATAACCCTGAACCTAACCCTAGCTTCATGTCCACACCCCAGCTCAACCCTTACCCTATCCATTACCCTGACCCTAACCCTAGCTTCATGTCCACACCCCAGCTCAAACCTTACCCTATCCATTACCCTGACCCTAACCCTAGCTTCATGTCCACACCCCAGCTCAAACCTTACCCTATCCATTACCCTGACCCTAACCCTAGCTTCATGTCCACACCCCAGCTCAAACCTTACCCTATCCATTACCCTGACCCTAACCCTAGCTTCATGTCCACACCCCAGCTCAACCCTTACCCTATCCATTACCCTGACCCTAACCCTAGCTTCATGTCCACACCCCAGCTCAACCCTTACCCTATCCATTACCCTGACCCTAACCCTAGCTTCATGTCCACACCCCAGCTCAACCCTTACCCTATCCATTACCCTGACCCTAACCCTAGCTTCATGTCCACACCCCAGCTCAACCCTTACCCTATCCATAACCCTGACCCTAACCCTAGCTTCATGTCCACACCCCAGCTCAAACCTTACCCTATCCATTACCCTGACCCTAACCCTAGCTTCATGTCCACACCCCAGCTCAACCCTTACCCTATCCATAACCCTGACCCTAACCCTAGCTTCATGTCCACACCCCAGCTCAACCCTTACCCTATCCATTACCCTGACCCTAACCCTAGCTTCATGTCCACACCCCAGCTCAACCCTTACCCTATCCATTACCCTGACCCTAACCCTAGCTTCATGTCCACACCCCAGCTCAACCCTTACCCTATCCATTACCCTGACCCTAACCCTAGCTTCATGTCCACACCCCAGCTCAACCCTTACCCTATCCATAACCCTGACCCTAACCCTAGCTTCATGTCCACACCCCAGCTCAAACCTTACCCTATCCATTACCCTGACCCTAACCCTAGCTTCATGTCCACACCCCAGCTCAACCCTTACCCTATCCATTACCCTGACCCTAACCCTAGCTTCATGTCCACACCCCAGCTCAAACCTTACCCTATCCATTACCCTGACCCTAACCCTAGCTTCATGTCCACACCCCAGCTCAACCCTTACCCTATCCATAACCCTGAACCTAACCCTAGCTTCATGTCCACACCCCAGCTCAAACCTTACCCTATCCATTACCCTGACCCTAACCCTAGCTTCATGTCCACACCCCAGCTCAAACCTTACCCTATCCATTACCCTGACCCTAACCCTAGCTTCATGTCCACACCCCAGCTCAAACCTTACCCTATCCATTACCCTGACCCTAAGCCTAGCTTCATGTCCACACCCCAGCTCAAACCTTACCCTATCCATTACCCTGACCCTAACCCTAGCTTCATGTCCACACCCCAGCTCAACCCTTACCCTATCCATTACCCTGACCCTAACCCTAGCTTCATGTCCACACCCCAGCTCAACCCTTACCCTATCCATTACCCTGACCCTAACCCTAGCTTCATGTCCACACCCCAGCTCAACCCTTACCCTATCCATTACCCTGACCCTAACCCTAGCTTCATGTCCACACCCCAGCTCAACCCTTACCCTATCCATAACCCTGACCCTAACCCTAGCTTCATGTCCACACCCCAGCTCAAACCTTACCCTATCCATTACCCTGACCCTAACCCTAGCTTCATGTCCACACCCCAGCTCAACCCTTACCCTATCCATTACCCTGACCCTAACCCTAGCTTCATGTCCACACCCCAGCTCAACCCTTACCCTATCCATTACCCTGACCCTAACCCTAGCTTCATGTCCACACCCCAGCTCAACCCTTACCCTATCCATTACCCTGACCCTAACCCTAGCTTCATGTCCACACCCCAGCTCAAACCTTACCCTATCCATTACCCTGACCCTAACCCTAGCTTCATGTCCACACCCCAGCTCAAACCTTACCCTATCCATAACCCTGACCCTAACCCTAGCTTCATGTCCACACCCCAGCTCAACCCTTACCCTATCCATAACCCTGACCCTAACCCTAGCTTCATGTCCACACCCCAGCTCAACCCTTACCCTATCCATTACCCTGACCCTAACCCTAGCTTCATGTCCACACCCCAGCTCAAACCTTACCCTATCCATAACCCTGACCCTAACCCTAGCTTCATGTCCACACCCCAGCTCAATCCTTACCCTATCCATTACCCTGACCCTAACCCTAGCTTCATGTCCACACCCCAGCTCAAACCTTACCCTATCCATTACCCTGACCCTAACCCTAGCTTCATGTCCACACCCCAGCTCAAACCTTACCCTATCCATTACCCTGACCCTAACCACCATTACCCTAACACTTACTTTGGTTTATCATACCTTTATTCTACTTTTCTCTTTGGACACACAGTAGCTCTGGTTCAATTTAACCACTGGTGTAGCCTTTTTTTGGAATAAGGGGAAATACATTTCTATATCACCTTTATCCTTGTTCTTCTTCTTTTTTTTCTTTTTTGTCATCTCGGCTTTGGCTGCTGTGGCAGCGACTTGGTCCATAAACATCTCAATATCATTGAAAATATGATTCAAGATGTCCTGTGGAAAAAACAAGAAAATGTTGTACAATATTCATATGCAACCCACTAAAAGTACCTTAAGCAATCGTCCACAGTACTGCTAACATTAATAATACATTGATAGAGGCAGAGTACTGACCACATTCCTATCAGTCTCTGTGTATGGGCGTGGATGAGAGACAGGGGCTGTCTCGGGCTTGTCCTCCATAAAGAGGGTTTGGACTGGGGTTTCCTTCCTGTGAGGAGGGGGCTCTTCTCTGGGCATGGGCGGTATAGGTATAGGTGTAGGATCTTCATCTATTGAACACACACATTGATAAATACAGAACTGATTTGTTTTCAAGATATTTGGCATCACCTTGACTAAAGCTATTCATCTGTCATTAACACTGGAAACAAACCCTTGACCAAATCGTCTCAGGGTTTCTTACAGTGATCTAGACAAGCTCACAACTGTAGTCCTCTTGATGAATGGTTTCCAATGACTACAGAGGTATTTTGGGTTGGAGCATGCCATTACTGACCATAGTCCGGAGCGCTCCATTGAGCTGAGGGTTCTTCTGGAGGAGTCCATTCTCTCTGCTCAGGGGGTGGGCCAGTTTTCTGAAGATTCCTAACAATTTGATGGCCAGACATAACTTCTAGATTGCCCCTGCTAGAGAGGAGAAGAGGTTAACCCAGAGAAAATGAGTATATACTGTGAAAACCTACAGTAAACCACCAATTTATACGCATTTGTAGACTGTTATTACCTGTTGTTGCTGTGATTGCTAACGTCATCTCTCTGGTGAGGGAGTGCTCTCTCTAGGTCCCGTTTTATGAAATCGGCCTGAAATGAATCACCAACATCCATTTAAAACCATTTTGAAACATGAGAGTAACATAATGATCATAATACAAGCTGGTGACAAGCTCAGGGATAAATAACAGTCTCCTTACCCTGAGGTCCTCACACTGGAACATGAAGACACTGGTGGTCCTCTTGCTGCGGTCCTTGACGGTCGCGGTCAGCAGGGAATTGTACACACAGCTGTCCATCACAGCCTTCAGCTCCACAATGCTGCTCAGAGGCAGGGACTCCAGCTCCTCCTAAACCCCACACAAGGAGAGGGGAGAGGGGGAGAGGGGAGGATGGGGAGAGAGGGAGAGGGGAGGAGGGGGAGATAGTAGGTCATGAATCAGAACTGATAGATTTTTAAGCCATCTGTACATTTGAAAAGGCAAAGAGAAATGTAAAATGACAAACAGAAACCATAGCTATTACTGCCTGTATGTTGTGTACAGCCTGTATGTTGTGTTGTGTACAGTATGTATGTTGTGTTGTGTACAACCTGTATGTTGTGTTGTGTACAGTATGTATGTTGTGTTGTGTACAACCTGTATGTTGTGTTGTGTACAGTATGTATGTTGTGTACAGTATGTATTTTCTGTTGAGTAGAGCCTGTATGTTGTGTTGTGTACAGTATGTATTTTGTGTTGAGTACAGTATGTATGTTGGACACAGTATGTATCTTGTGTTGTGTACAGTATGTATGTTTTGTTGTGTTGTGTACAGTATGTATTTTGTGTTGAGTAGAGCCTGTATGTTGTGTTGTGTACAGTATGTATTTTGTGTTGAGTACAGTATGTATGTTGTACACAGTATGTATCTTGTGTTGTGTACAGTATGTATGTTTTGTTGTGTTGTGTACAGTATGTATTTTGTGTTGTGCACAGTATGTATCTTGTGTTGTGTACAGTATGTACACTACCGTTCAAAAGTTTGGGGTCACTTGGAAATGTCATTGTTTTTGAAAGAAAAGCCAATTTTTTGTCCATTAAAATAACATCAAATTGATCAGAAATACAGCATAGACATTGTTAATGTTGTAAAGGACTATTGTAGCTGGAAACGGCAGAATTTTTATGGAATATCTACATAGGCGTACAGAGGCCCATTATCAGCAACCACCAATGGCACGTTGTGTTAGCTAATCCAAGTTTATCATTTTAAAATGCTAATTGATCATTAGAAAACCCTTTTGCAATTACATTAGCACATCTGAAAACTGCTGTTCTGATTAAAGAAGCAATAAAACTGGCCTTCTTTAGAATAGTTGAGTATCTGGAGCATCAGCATTCGTGGGTTCGATTACAGGCTCAAAATGGCCAAAAATAAAGGACTTTCTTCTGAAACTCATCAGTCTATTCTTGTTCTGAGAAATGAAGGCTATTCCATGTAAGAAATTGCCAAGAAACTAAAGATCAATGTTTAACCATCTAGTGTACAGCAAAATAACAACATAATGTCAAATACAGGTAGCCTAGTCAAATAATTAACATCCAATCACATTAACTGTTACTCTCTCGCGGAAACCTTCACTCTTGCGCAGACATTTAAAAACGAAACATGACAATTTGAAAAATAAGCCCGTTTTTTGAGCGAGAATAAAGACAACTTTAGAGTAGTGAGACATGTATAAAAGCAACAGATAGCATTAATAAGAAGGGGCTAGAAGCGTCTTATATGGTGAGCAACTGAGTGGCTAGGACAGGCAAGCCCCATACTATTGTGGAGGACTTAATTCTTCCTGCTGCCGCGGATATGGCTGGGACAATGCTGGGGGAAAAGGCCAAAAAAACTATACAGACAATGCCTTCATCAAACAACACTGTTTCACGACGCATCTGTGACACAGCAGGAGATGTTTCGAAACAATTACCGCTTCGCATACAATCCAGTGAACTATATGCGTACAGCTGGATGAGTCAAAAGACGTGACGGGCCTGGCACAGCTCCTAGTATATGTTCGTTGTGTTTATGGGGGTCAATTAAGGAAGACATTCTCTTCTGCAAATCACTGGAAACCAGGACAACATAATAGGATATTTTTAAAGTACTGGACAGCTTTGTGACATCCAATGGACTTTGGTGGTCAAGATGTGTTGGTATCTGTACTGATGGCGCAAAAACCATGACAGGAAGACATAGTGGAGTGGTAACGCGCGTGCAAGCAGTTGCTCCCGACGCCATTTGGGTACACTGCAGCATCCACCGAGAGGCTCTTGCTGCCAAGGGAATGCCTGACAGCTTGAAAGACGTTTTGGACACTACAGTGAAAATGGTTAACTTTGTTTAAACAAGGCCCCTGAACGCTTGTGTATTTTCTGCATTATGCAATGATATCGGCAGCGACCATGTAATGCTTTTACAACATACAGAAGTGTGCTGGTTAACAAGGGGCAAAGTATTGACACATTTTTTTTAATAAAGAGACGAGCTTATAGTTGTCTTTACTGACCATAATTTTCACTTGTCTGACCGCTTGCATGATGATGAGTTTCTCACACGACTGGCCTGTCTGGGTGATGTTTTTTCTCGCCTGAATGATCTGAATCTAGGATTACAGGGACTCTCCGCAACTATATTCAATGTGCGGGACAAAATTGAGGTTAGATTAAGAAGTTGGAGCTCTTCTCTGTCTGCATTAACAAGGGCAACACACAGGTCTTTCCATCATTGTATGATTTTTTTGTGTGCAAATGAACTCAAGCTTACAGACAATGTCAAATGTGATATAGCGAAGCACCTGAGTGAGCTGGGTGCACAATTACGCAGGTACTTTCCCGAAATGGACGACACAAACAACTGGATTCGTTATCCCTTTCATGCCCTGCCTCCAGTCCACTTACCAATATCTGAACAAGACAGCCTCATCGAAATTGCAACAAGCGGCTCTGTGAAAATTTCATTTAATCAGAAGCCACTGACAGATTTCTGGATAGGTTCTGCGCTCAGAGTTTTTTGCCTAGGCAAATTGCGCTGTAAGGACACTGATGCCCTTTGCAACCACATACCTATGTGAGAATGGATTTTTGGCCTTCACTAGCATGAAAATTAAATACAGGCACAGACTGTGTGTGGAAAATGATTTAAGACTGAGACTCTCCAATACAACCCAACATTGCAGAGTTATGTGCATCCTTTCAAGCACACCCTTCTCATTAACCTGTGGTGAGTTATTCACAATTTTTGTGGAACAAATAAGGTTTTAGATGTAAGATGGCTAAATAAAGAGCAAAATCATTGATTATTATTATATTATTATTAGTGCCCTGGTCCTATAAGAGCTCTTTGTCACTTCCTACGAGCCGGGTTGTGACAAAAACTCACACTCATTCTTATGTTTAATAAATGTATCGTATAGTGTGTGTGTGTGTGTGGCAGGCTTACAATGATGGTAAAAAAACAACATTTGAGAGTGCGCTGACCCTGTTGCTAGAGGGGGTACGCAGCTGGAGGTTGAATGTTTGAAGGGGTATGAGACTATAAAAGGTTTGGGAACTACTGCTCCAGAACACTTAATATCTGCTAGTGAACTATGGGTATAGCTTTGCCCACCCAATGTTTTAGTGTCAAGTGTAAAGTGTATGCACCAACCTTGGTCTCGATGTCTGTTAGCAGCAGGTTCCCATCCCGCACCTCCAGGACCATGTCCTGCCCCCACACCCGGCCCATCCCATCCAGTATATTCAGCCTCTCAACACAGTCATTCACATCACGCACCTCCCCACCATCCAGGTCACAGGTGAACAGATGCTGGAGAACAGACACAGGGTTTATACATGTATATGATATCACAGAAATAGCTGAGTACATAGTGTGATCAAAGGCAGACCATTATCATGGCTAGATGATTAGCATAGTAAAATCCTCATATTGGATAAACCAAAACAATACCTCTACTCTATAATGGAATTTGTCCATAATCTTGGTGATAGAGTCTGCATACTCCTTCCTCTGCACTGATGGGATACATGGAATGATTAACCCGTTATGCATGGTTGCTATTCACAAAACAATCTATAATAAACAATGCTTTAGGTAATCAGATTCAACTGCTCAAGGTCAATAGTCAATGTTGATGGTCATGTTTTCTCTTTACTTACTATATATTGACTTGGCACTTGGTCTGGACAGATTTGATATCTGTGATGACCGATCATCCACTGAATAGCCACTGCCACAAGAAAATTGAGAGAAAAGCATAATATAGATTCAATTTCAGAGACAGAATATACAAGAGTTAAGAAGAGAAAGAAACATAAACGGGTTATTGTCACAATGCAAGCTCACAAGAGAACACCTACTTGGATTGGATGGACTGGACAGATCCTGCATAACTGCTAGAGTCAAAGCCATAGGGACTGTTAGTCCTGTACATCCTTAAACACCTTGGTCACACAACTGTAACACAAGCAGACATCGATACAGTAAAGACACAAGAACACTCCGGCACAACCTCAACCACAAGAGCGTAATACAACTACTGCTGCAATTGCAACTGGTACTTAATTTCACCTTATTGGCTAGTGATAGAGTAACATAAAACACTCACCTGTGATTGTTGTTATTGTCATGACTATATTGATTTGATTTTATACAGGATGTGCTATGAATGACTAACATCAGACTCCAGAGCTGAGCTGAGCTGAACCATGAGGACAAACCTTTAGTCGTCACACCGCATAAACCCTAGTGTTAATCATTCATTATGTTATTACAGGCAGTACAGCGGACTGTATGTATAGCCTAAAGACCATGTTTAGACATTTACAGTATATTAGTTATGTACGATTGCAATAGATCCCAAAGGAAACAACAAGTTGAAACCAGAAACCTCAAAGCTCTGTGAACTTCTGTGATACCTTCATTTATATGACTGAGATGTGCAAACACACATGAACAGAGCAAACAACAAATCTTAATGACATTTTCCATCCACCCTATTAGTTGAAACGAAAGCAACACAAGCGGCTGAAAATGTTGATATTGTTTGAAGTAAAGTCAAACATTGATCCGTTAACATTAATAAATGACAGAAGATGGTTAATCATGGTTTATTATGGGTTAGCTATGGATTTGACACCTAGCAACACATATTTTTTATCGTCAAATTCCAACCCTAATTAGGGCTAGCTATGTACATAGTTTCAAGATAAGTCAGCTTACAGCAGGTAAAGGGGGCCTATATGCTGTATAAATAAGCATTTGAGATACTCACGCACTAACTCCGCTATATTAAAAAATGGTTTAAATCAACACTGGACTCATTAACTGATCAAACTCTTACCAGGAAAAACACTGAAAAAAACACAGGACAACCTATGGTTTATAGATACCAGGTACCTTACCTGTTGTATCCGGCAATGGTTTTTCTGTGTTATTTGTTGTGGATAAATGTATTTGTCTCTTCTACTTCAAAGCCGATACCACTCATATTTCAGGCCTGTGTTTTTATTGCGGAACAAATACTTCCAAGATTTAGTTCCACATAAAAGACAAGGGCAAAGTCCAGAGTCAAGAGCACATTGATCCAATAGAGGGAAAGCACTCAATAAGGTGTTACTGCTGAGGCAAATACCTTATGGGAGAAGATGCCAGAAATGTAGACGTTTATACTCAGCTCCAGGGTAGTGATTGTGGGTGTGCCTGGAATTCATGACGGCATCCCCACAGAGCAAAGGTCTCTGTCGGGGAGGGATCCTTGACTAGCCCATACAGACTCCTGTAAATCACTCCTGTTGTTAACCAGTTGTGAGTATGATAGCAGTTAACAGACTATTTTAGAGTCAGTTGGGACCAACATGGAGATATGAAATGTGGTTCAAAGTTTATACATCTTCTAAACATACACTGTGTGGCACACTATAAGCTTCGGCTTATCACTAACCACAGTACCCCTACATTCTGCAGGCCTACAACTGTCCCACACCACTCTATAGTAGCTCAAAATGTACGTTTCCTACAAGTCACTTCTCTGATAGTTTGCCCATGTGTGACGACAGTGTGAGGATGCAATGTGGGTGTCATGATAGTGGAACAGAAGTGTGAACATGAGCAGTGTGGTTTCTCTCATTTCCTGTTCTGAGAGCGAGTATGTGACAGTTACTGAATTCAAAGACAACAGAGGAGGAGAAACGATAGAGGAGACAACAGGCTGCTGGGTTCTTTGAACATTTTCAGGTTTGTTTTTGCTATTCACACTCACAAGGTTTCATCCGTGGAGAGATGTGTGGTTTTGGTCTTCTCTTGACCTATGGTGTGTTGTGTGTGATCTGTCTCAGCTCTGTGTCAGCAGCCTTCTCATACATTGAGATGGCACACTACAGCTAGTTTCTGCTTAAGGTGAAGCAGAACTCATGCTTTATATACATAAAGTAGGACTTCATACCACAGGTGTTTGAATGTCAGGCTTAATTTCCTTCATTCAATTCATACTGAAAGTCATGCTTGCTGTCCTCATTTCTCTAGAGTCAAAGCTGAATGCACTGCATCCTGTTTTGACACACCCATAACCAATCATGCTTACTTTAAGAATCTGATGGAATGATACTGTCTTATTCTGAATCCTGCAGTTGAAGTTCATCCACCAAAATGGAGATCCAAAAAGACCTCAGGATGAGACGTCCTCAGATGGAGAGTTACGACCAAAAGCTGGAACAACGGGCAGCAAAACATGAGTTCTTGAGAGATCGCAACAATGTGACGACATGTCGCAGCCCAGGACACAAGCTGGAGGCAGACTGGAAGAGTGAGATGCAGCAGAAAAGACAGATAGAGTTCCAGAGAAGGAGACAGATTGTCCAGGCTGCCACTCATCAGACTGATGAAAAGCAGTCAAACAAGGAGACCAAAGTCACGATGAGGACCAACAGGCAGAGAGTGCCTCTCATCCACAGACAGTCCCTCATATCAGCAGAGGATCTGGGGATCACCTGGCCAGACGTACACTCCATCGGGAAGGTAAGCACATAATACAGGGCGGCAGGTAGACTAGCAGTTAGGAGCATTTGGCCTGTAACCGAAAGGTTTTAGGTTTGAATCCCGAGCCGACTAGGTGAAAGATCTGTCGATACGCTCCTTCCTGTGAGTCGCTGTAGATAAGAGCGTCTGCTAAATGACAACATTTTTAAATGTAATACACATTACGTGCGTGACATTATTTTATTATATGTATCTTAATACACAAATACTGGAATATTCCGTTTGGTCAAACACAAAATGAGTATCACAGACGCAAAACTGTTTGACCAGGCGACATGGATCACCTCACCACCACTGCATGGGGCAGGAGAGAAAAACAAAATAGGGCAGGTTCACTCTGACGTCTCACCACAGCAGCCTTCACTGAGGAAGAGTATGGAAGTCAGAGATCAAGGTAAAATTGGACTCACTGGAGATCCTTATTCTTTAATTGATGGAGGTTGGACACCCATGGCTGTATTGTCAATCATCAAACTTGAATTTCAAAATACTTTTTAAGTTTGAACACCGAGTTTGTTGGTGAATTTCGTGATCTTCCTCTGTCCCTCTTAGTAGTTAAACAGGACCAGAGTGGCCTAGTAATGTTAACCAGGCAGCTCCAACAAAGGAATGCCTGCTGTCAGACAGAGTAAGTACAGTAAGCTACTGACCTCAACATGAAGACACTGATCTGTTTAACTGTTTTATCTCTGTCATGTACTGCATGTATAACACTTTGACCTCTGACCCCCCACTCATTTCCTGTCATTCACAGGCATGGCTATAGCACTGTGAAGGAGATAGTAAGTAACTCCAATGTGCTGCATCTCTGTAATGTTTTGGGTAGATTCTAATTCAAATGTGAGCCACAGCAATGAATCACAGTTCTCATCTACACAATCATTCATCATTCTGCCAAGAGGCCACATTCCCATAAAGTTGTGAAGAAGGCATCACTATCAGTTGTGTTGCATAGAAACGTAGAGATAGATGTTATGATATTTGAACTATCATGGGTGCGACATACATAGTCAACCACCCATTATAACTACATATATGATGTCCTTCCTTGCTCCACGTTGGGAATATCTTTTATGACTATTGTGAAAAATCTCTCTCCCTCTCCTCTATGTAGGACCTCGTTCAACTCTCTGAGTATCTACAGGTGCGTAATCCTGCGGACTCCTTAGATTGCTGCAAGTGCTTCTATATTGGAATCTGTAATGATAATACATATAATTGAGACATGCCATTTAGTCAGAACTTTACTTGTATTATGGTGCATCTCTTTCCATAGGAGGCTCTGCGGCGAGAGGATTCTCTGAAACAGAAGCTTGCTCTACTGCAGCACACCACCTCTACTCTACTGCTCTCACAGGACAATGTCTGGAAGGTTAGGACCTGGATCTCTTATACACTGATGTGATTACTGTATTTCTATATCATACTCTGTTTCATGAAGTTGACAGTAGGTTGGTGTAGTGTGTCATAGAGGTTGACACAGGAGCCAAAATGTATTCCTGTCCCATCTTGTTTTTTCCCCCTGTGCTGCACTGATCCCGCAACAGTTCTATAACCCCTGAACTTTGCTGTCCCTTCCCATTAAAAATCACTTCCATTCTGTGCTCATTTTTGCACCCAGAAATATAGGCTATTGTGTTTGTTTACTAACTATTCAAAATAATGTCATTAACATGAGACTGTGATATGTTAACTTGCCTATTTTAGTTAAATGCACTGATTGTTGGCCTAAATTGCTCTGGATAAGAACATATTCTAAACTACCTAAATGTTTATCGATTAATAAGGCTGAAGGATGATGACAGAGACCCCATGAGGATGGTCTACACATAACAGCACCGGCATAAATCTGTAGCCTACAGTTGAGCTCTGCGCACATATGAACATTTACAACACATTAAAATGTATAACCTGAACATTAAACAAATTATAATAACCCGTGTGGCAGTACTGCATAGGTCAATCTATTTTTATTTCACTCTTCACCTGAGATGGCACAGGATTAGTTAAATACTTGAACAATTGGGCTTGACTGGAAAGTGAGTTGAGCAGCTATGCCGCTTCAGCTCGATTTGATTAAACTGCAGCATTTTTTACAAGCCATGTATACTGGAGCGAGGCACGAGGGTGAACCGACTGAAGGGGAGGGGGAATTACATTTTTGTATTGATTTTTACTTTTATTGACACGCTTTACAGCGTGATTTAAATTTAGCGGAGACTGCATTCACGGTCAACGCTGCACATGTCGGCTCAATCTGAAATGACCTTTACATTTCTATCGCGGAAGCGTTACAGATTGAATAGAGCCCTAAATGAGGTAATAAGCTACCGCGTTCGGCTCAGTGATATGGTTGAAGACTGACTGTGGTTTCAGAGTCACAGCGTTTCCACCCTCATTCTACTGGAGACCACCCTGCGTCCTGTCACTGAGAAGCTGAGAAAGAAACACATGAGAAACATACAGAGAAAAAAGAAAGGGCACAATAGCCACCATCTACCAGTTCCTATCCCCAGTACATCTCATATTTCTCTACCCTCACAGGTCTGTTGCAAAGAGGACAAGATGAAGGGAAAGATTGGGGCACTAGAGTCACAGCTGAAGATCTGTGTGCAGGTGTGTTCAGGAGCAATGTCTGTACCTACACTACCATTCAAAAGTTTGGAGTCACTTAGAAATGTCCTTGTCCTTGTTTTTAATTTTAATTAAATTAATTTTTTTGTCCATTAAAATACCATAAAATTTATCAGAAATACAGTGTAGACATTGTTAATGTTGTAAATGACTATTGTAGCTGGAAATGGAATATCTACATAGGCGTACAGAGGCCCATTATCAGCAACCATCACACCTGTGTTCCAATGGCACGTTGTGTTAGCTAATCCAAGTTTATCATTTTTAAAGGCTCATTGATCATTAAACCCTTTTCCAATTATGTTAGCACAGCTGAAAACTGTTGTGCTGACTAAAGAAGTAATAAAACTGGCCTTCTTTAGACTAGTTGAGTATCTGGAGCATCAGCATTTGTGGGTTCGATTACAGGCTCAAAATGTCTAGAAACAAAGAACTTTATTCTGAAACTCGTCATTCTATTCTTGTTCTGAGAAATGAAGGCTATTCCATGCGAGAAACTGCCAACAAACTGAAGATCTCATACAACACTGTGTACTACTCCCTTCACAGAACAACGCAAACTGGCTCTAAACAGAATAGAAAGAGGAGTGGGAGGCCCCGGTGCACAACTGAGCAAGAGGACAAGTACATTAGAGTGTCTAGTTTGAGAAACAGATGCCTCACAAGTCCTCAACTGACAGCTTCATTAAATAGTACCCGCATTGTATGAGATCTTCAGTTTGTTGGCAATGTCTCGCATGGAATAGTCTTCATTTCTCAGAACAAGTATAGACTGACAAGTTTGATAAGAAAGTTCTTTGTTTCTGGCCATTTTGAGCCTGTAATCGAACCCACAAAAGCTGATACTCAACTATTCTAAAGAAGGCCAGTTTTATTGCTTCTTTAGTCAGAACAACAGTTTTCAGCTGTGCTAACATAATTGCAAAAGGGTTTCCTAATGATCAATTAGCCTTTTAAAATTATAAACTTGAATTAGCTAACACAACGTGCCATTGGAACACAGGCGTGATGGTTGCTGATATTGGGCCTCTGTACACCTATGTAGATATTCCATTAAAAATCATCTGTTTCCAGCTACAATAGTCATTTACAACATTAACAATGTCTACACTGCATTTCTGATCAATTTGATGTTATTTTAATGGACATTTCTTTCAAAAACAAGGACATTTATAAGTGACCCCAAACTTTTGAACGGTAGTGTATATAACTTACATTATGAATGTACATACAAAATCACCACCAGGCTGAAACACCAAAGAGCAATCATTATTCTCCTCTTCCTCAGAGGTTGTCCAGGGATGGAGCCAAGAAGCTGCTGCTACAGTCGGAGCAGCAGAGGCAGGAGCTGGAGGAGATGGCCGTGGCCTCACTCCAGAGGGTCACTGACCAAAAAAACAAGGCCCAGGACAGGGCTCACAGCCTGGAAGTAAGGGGTCAGACAGGGCTGCACTCTGGATAATGCATAATAGCACTGTGTTCAATTGGTATTTTCCTATTACAGTCAATTATTAATTTAATTCATGTAATTGATTTGCGAAATATGAGATTCTTTCGTTTCAAATGATTATGAAGGGATGTCACAGGAGTTTCACTGTGTGTGTGTATACTTTGTGTGTCCAACAGATGGCACTGCAGACTGCCCAGGTTGAGTCATCACAGTGCAGAGAGCGCTATGAGGAAGAGAGGAGGAAATGCACCCAGCTGAGGACTTCTCTGGTGCAGAACATAGACCATATAAACCTATTACAGAGCCAACTAGAGGTATGCACGCATGCACACACACGCTATATTTTATGAGAGTGAAATAATATATGCTTTAAATAGTATCATGTATCTCCCTGTGCATTCAGAAAGTAATGGGACAGGATGCAACTCTGGAGAGTCAGCTGCTGCAGCACCGACACACTGAGGCTGAGCTCCACCTCAAGATCAACCTCCTAGAGGACAACCTCCACACCTGCAGGACACAACTAGAGACATGGAGACAGCAGCAGCAAGACACCATGAAACAGCAGGAGATTGTCAGAGGACAGCAACAGGACTCCATAGGTATAGTACAGTCATGGCCAAAAGTTGAGAATGACACAAATATTAATTTTCACAAAGTCTGCTTCTGCAGTTTGTATGATGGCAATTTGCATATACTCCAGAATGTTATGAAGAGTGATCAGATGAATTGTCCCTCTTTGCCATGCAAATGAACTGAATCGGCAAAAAACATTTCCACTGCATTTCAGCCCTGCCATAAAAAGACCAGCTGACATCATGTCAGTGATTCTCTCGTTAACACAGGTGAGTGTTGACGAGGACAAGGCTGGAGATCACTCTGTCATGCTGATTGAGTTTGAATAACAGACTGGAAGCTTCAAAAGGAGGGTGGGTGCTTGGAATCATTGTTCTTCCTCTGTCAACCATGGTTACCTGCAAGGAAACACCTGCCGTCATCATTGCTTTGCACAAAAAGGGCTTCACAGGCAAGGATATTGCTGCCAGTAAGATTGCACCTAAATCAACCATTTATCGGATCATCAAGAACTTCAAGGAGAGCGGTTCAATTGTTGTGAAGAAGGCTTCAGGACACCCAAGAAAGTCCAGCAAGCACCAGGACCGTCTCCTAAAGTTGATTCAGCTGTGGGATCGGGGCACCACCAGTACAGAGCTTGCTCAGGAATGGCAGCAGGCAGGTGTGAGTGCATCTGCATGCACAGAGAGGTGAGGACTTTTTGAGGATGGCCTGGTGTCTCAAGAAAGGCAGCAAAGAAGCCACTTCTCTCCAGGAAAAACATCAGGGACATACTGATATTCTGCAAAAGGTACAGGGATTGGACTGCTGAGGACTGGGGTAAAGTAATTTTCTCTGATAAATCCCCTTTCCAATTGTTTCGGGCATCTGGAAAAAAAGCTTGTCCGGAGAAGACAAGGTGAGGGCTACCATCAGTCCTGTGTCATGCCAACAGTAAAGGATCCTGAGACCATTCATGTGTGGGGTTGCTTCTCAGCCAATGGAGTGGGCTTACTCACAATTTTGCCTAAGAACACAGCCATGAATAAAGAATGGTACCAACACATCCTCCGAGAGCAACTTCTCCCAACCATCCAGGAACAGTTTGGTGATGAACAATGCCTTTTCTAGCATGATGGAGCACCTTACCATAAGGCAAAAGTGATAACTAAGTGGGTCAGGGAACATAACATCGATATTTTGGGTCCATGGCCAGGAAACTCCCCAGACCTTAATCCCATTGAGAATTTGTGGTCAATCCTGAAGAGGCATGTAGACAAACAAAAACCCACAAATTCTGACAAACTCCAAGCATTGATTATGCAAGAATGGGCTGCCATCAGTCAGGATGTGGCCCAGAAGTTAATTGACAGCATGCCAGGGCAGATTGCAGAGGTCTTGAAAAAGAAGGGTCAACACTGCAAATATTGACTCTTTGCATCAACTTCATGTAATTGTCAATAAAAGCCTTTGACACTTATGAAATGCTTGTAATTATACTTCAGTATTCCAGAGTAACATCTGACAAAAATATCTAAAGACAGAGGCAGCAGACTTTGTGAAAATGAATTTGTCATTCTCAAAACTTTTGGCCACGACTGTACATTATATATCCACTAGCAGATTTAAATAAAAGTTGGATTGCATAAATTACTATAGTAGGTCAAAGTTGTTTTAAATGCTATTTTGACCATGATATTTATTAGTCTGTAAATGTGTTGACATCAATAGAGCATTCCTTGGATGAGCAGTCTCAGCCAGCCATGTCACACCACAGCAACAAGAAACAAAGCATGATGGAAGCCAATGTCAAAAGGAGAGAGGTCAGAATTTGTCTACAATTCCCTTTCATCTTAGTCATGTCAAACCCAGAGCACAATCAATCACTTTCTGTCCCCACTGTCTTCATCCTGTATGTCTCCAAAATTTTTATTGGCTCTGCTCGATTTTAATCCTATATTAACTTGATACTGATGGAATCTTTCTTTTTCCACCAAGAGACGTTGTTGTCCCTCGTTCATCCTGACCCTGTTCGTGGTAGTCATGGTGGTGGCCATTTTGACATTGTTACTGGCCAATAACTCCACGACAAGAAATCAGCTGTGGGACCTTTACCAAGTACTACAGGAACACACAGAGAAGTACCTCTATGACATGGCATTACCACAGCATTGCTATAGGCCCATATGACAAGACCTGGGAACTGAACAAACCTCTGAAGAACTTGCTCTAAAGGGTTTGGGGAAATACAGTATGATCTATGTATTTTTACATCACACTGGACGTAATTTTTCTTCGCCATCGTAAATAGCTTTGCATCTTGAAGTGAATTTGTATTCATAATCATGCGTTATAGTTACTGCCTCATGTTCATGGTTACTTGTTGTATTCTCTCAGTCAAATACATGTCCTCAGTATAGTTGACACATTTGCTACTTATAACTGGACAGTAAAACTGATTTTTTTAAATAACTGACCGCTTTGCTAGTTTTGGACATTTTTATTTCAAAAAAAGGAAAATACAAATCATTAGACAGAAAAAGAGTTGAGATCCTTTCTAACATTAAGTGCACACCCCTTATACTATTTTCATAGGCCAAAACAAATAGTTTAAATTCCATATAATGATAAGTGTAGGATATACATGTGGAAAATCATCAACATTTAAATGATTTTCTCTACTAGTGCCTTTAAATGATCTCCACAAAAAACGAAGTTATAGTAAACTGTTCACATACCTAGCAGGACCAGTTAGAATCACATGAAGCAATGGATCTCAACAGTCATGGGCGGTAGGTAGTCTAGCAGTTAAGAGCCAGTAACTGAAAGGTCGCTGGTTCAAATCCCAAGCCGACTAGGTGAAAAATCTGTTGATGTGCCCTTGTGAAAGGCACTTAACCCTGATTGCTCCTGTAAGTCACTCTGGATAAGTGTGTCTGCTAAATGACTTAAAATGCAAAATGTCACACAGATACTTTTTCTTTATATTGTTTATAATAAACGGATAACAAAATATATGTATGCATCACTTATTGATAAAAGTTCAACTAAATCTACTGAAATGCATTAGCACTCAAACAGGTAGCCAACATGAGAACGAGATCATGTTTTATGAACAACAAGGACCAGGACAAAGCTTGATGATTATTCAGAAGTCACTGACTGTATTGTGTAACTGGCGACCAGGGTTATGTCTGTAACTCATTGACGATGTTCAATGTTGACTTGCAGCCTACAGGACTTTGACCCATAATGCTGCTCTAGTCCAAGGCCCTAGAGCTTACAACTGCAGACAGACACGATCATCACACCATGTTTTACTGACTGCCACAGTATAATTACAATGCCTGGTAGCAGCATTTACCACAATATATACACATGGACCAATGAACCCTATAATAGACCATAATAACAAAAGGGGGAAAATAAGCTAAATCGATGTGATCCTTCTCCCTATTCTGATGAACATGCCTCTATAAACATAAGTACTAGTTTGCTGATTATAGATCCCCTCTTGGACCAGCAGTAGAGAGGCAGCAGTGTCCAGACAGAGCTGTGTGTGTGTGTGAGAGACTGACTGGCCTGGTAGGGCCGTGGTGGACTAGGCTACTTCACTGGGCATGCAGGGCCTGGGGCAGGTGCATGCTGGCTCCTGGGGCCAGAGCCTGAGGCCAGCCTTCCTGGCCCTGGTGGGTCTGCAGCAGGCGGTACAGCTGCTTCAGGTGGGTAACGATGTTGTCCTTGATGTCTGGGATGGAGATCTGCAGGCGCACGCTGCCGCTGTCGAAGGAGCGCATGCAGTCGCCTGAGAACATCTCAGTGATCATACGTGCTACCACAGGAATAATCTGGAGGGGAGCAGAGGGCCAAAGACGTGGCAGTTACAGCTAAGGGACTCAACAAAACATACATGCTTGAGGGTCAATTCAACATTTTAAAATAATGAAAAACAAATATTTAAATGAGTTTTCTATGAATCATTGCATCCTGATACAAAGACAGTCTCGTACCTGCACCATGATGAGCTTCTTCTCTTTGGGTCTGCTGTCAGGCCACTCCTCTCCAAAGCACAGGTTGATGTCGAACTGTGGAGGGCTGGCCGACTGGCCCCTCTGATGGGCTATGACATCTGCATACAAACCCATCACAATCATATCACATAGCAATTCAGTCTCACAGCACACATGCAATAACAGCTACAGTACATGCCACACTAACACAATAACACATAAGGGCCCTGCCTAAAACACTATAAACACAAGAAAGCTGTGTGAAGAGTCTATGCTAAGAGAATCGGAGTCACTGCTTACCGCTGAGAAAGGACTCCAGACAGAACAGCTTGATCTTCCTCTGCCTCTCTATGAGGTTGGGTGCTTTGGGGTTGGGGGCGCAGGGGCCTGACCAGTACACCTTGCATTGGCAGAGGCGGATGGCATAGATGTCATGGCCGCTAATCTCCAGGACGAGGCCTCGGTCCATGACGTCCAGTAGACGGTTGGTGAAGACCCTCTGCGTGTCGTTGGCGATGTGCTCAGTAGAGGGGAACCTCAGCTGCTCCAGGCTGATAGGGCCAAACAGCTCCTCCTGGTTGGCCATGGGACCTAGGTCCCCGTAAAAAAGCCTACAGCCCTGGGGGTTACTGACCGTCATGGCTGGACACACCTCCTTACCCCGGTACTGGAACTGTACCTCCAGGTCTGTCACTGAGGGAGAGACAAAGAAACACATGAAGATAAAGAGAGTCACTCATTGGTTGTCTGTATGGACAAGATGCTGTGTATGCAGTCCTATATTTATCTAATGGAGGAGTTTGTTTGTGTAAGTGTGCTCACTAGGCAAGGAGCTGATCCACATCTCTGGGGAGGCGAACATCACGTCAGGCATGGGAGGGGGAGGCATGTCCAGTGGGGGGGGGGGGCGCCATCTCCAGGGGCGAAGGCTGCATCTCTACATCCAAAGGCTCCTCTTTGGGCCACACTTCAACTGATGGGGGGCAGCTGGGGGGTTGGAGGGGCGATACAGACCCCGGTGGTGGAGACCACATAAGAGCGGGGCTGGTGCCTGATTGGTTACAGAGAAACAAAGCATGATTATTTGACATACCAAAAACCATACTGGGATATTGGAATCAAAACTGGGGGTAAGCCAAACAAAAAGGGGGCAGGGGGTTGTTCTTGGACCAGGCAAGTTGGAAAACATTATCTAGAGGCTAGATCTGTTATGTGGTCTAGGATGAATGATGTGGTAAAAATGAAGAATTAGTATTAGAGGGGGACTCAGAGATATTTGACATGACTAACCGTTGGATGTTGGATAAGGAGGGAGGGGCTCTGAGCCATCTGATTCATCTTCATCCCCATCATTTGGTGTCCAAGACCCAGGGTCTGAAGATCCTGAGGAGAGAGAAATGAGAAGGAGAGCAAGGGATGGCAAAAGTTTAAATACGTTTCAGAGCTGCTACCAAACCTGACAAGTGACTGTAAATAATCATATATCTTCTATGGTTGTAGAAATATTATATTTTTATGTCATCGATGGCCAGTTACCTGGGTTACTGAGGGGCTGCGGGATGTCGCAGATGTCGTAGATCTTCAGGGGGTTCATGGGGACTTCTTTGGTGCCGTCGTAGACAAGGTTGAACTCTCTGCTCTTGTTGAGGGCGCAGCGGAGCTGAGCTTTCCACTTGGCAGGGTCAGGATCATCAATACCCTCCTGGAACTTTCCGGTCTCTAACGCCCAGGCCTGGTACAGGAGAGAGCGGAAACAGATGAAGAATACATTCAGAAAAAAAATTGTTAACATCGACCTTACTTTACTCACCGTTGATCCAGCCACAACCAGTTCACCTGCCAGCATATTAACCCACATGTATCATTTCACAAACTGTTACAGAGATGTGCTTTACTCACCTTAAAAATAGTGTTTTCTTCCTCGTGCTGGGGGGTGTGCCGTGTAGCGTGTTTCCAGGGGATCCTGAAGCGCTTATTGTCTCGGTCAATCCACACCAGGCCTGGGTAGAACCCACTGTCCACCTGGGCCACTAGCCAGGGCTTGAGCCGGACACGCCGCGGGGTCAACGCCATGCTTATTGTCTGGGGAGGGGGCCACAATGGGCGGGTTAGATATTTACTATCCATATGGTACACTTATGTGGACATCCTGACCAATATATCTCAAAACAGTTCTACTAGAAGCACTGTATCTGAAAAACGGTGCTGTAAGGGCATGACATAACACAACTTGTCTGAGGCAGGCACAAGATGACCAATATTACATGGCTACCAAGATTTCAAACATAGACTTGGATCACTTTGAGAGGCAAACATTAAAATGTAGTGGCTTCGGGTCAGTCTACAGGTCAGTTTATTTCATTACTCTACTCAGACCTCAAAACACCCAGAATAACATGCAATGCAACTGATTTACAGCTATTACTAAAGGTCCTCCCAAAACTGCATATGGTTGGTCTGCAGGACATGGTTGTTACACAGGTCAGTTGAGCATGGAACGTAAATAAAGCAATGTCCAATGTTAATACATTAATTCAAATGAATGAACCATAAAGTGGACTTCTTCCCAGCAAACAATCCAATAGGATAGGCTACAGACTATTGTAACATGTATGTTATGCCTGCAACCACTTGCTCGCACTGTAAATTCGAGCAACATACGAAAGACCAGTGGATACTTTTTTTCCACAAATAAATTGTTAGTAATGATTTCAATTATTATTATTTTTTAATCAAGTTACGAACTTAAAACTATTTCATGGTTGCAAACAAATCAAATCTAGGATACCGCTGTGAAACGTACCTGCTGTTGAACGTGACCAGGAAGTAGAATACTTTCGATCTGGGAAAAGGTAGAACCCCAAGCTTCTGGAAAATATTATTCTCCAAAACGTTGGAACTTCTATGTCCTTTGCAATCCAGGTAAACGTATAGATGACCCACAGATACTTCTTATCACGGGAGAACAATTCTGATAATTTCCCGAGCAGGCCGAGCAGTTTATGCCTTTTCCGCTTCCCTTAACGAAACTCAGGTAGAGTCGTGACGTCACACACGTTTCACTCTGGCACACCTTTCCAGTTTATGTCGCGTTCAAGTGCTAGTCAGAACAGGGAAACGTGGACATTTCCGACTTGCTAACTGGTGGAACGCGGCACGTGTATAACTATAACCAGTTAGCAAATCGGACATGTCAGAGTTCGTAGATCCGATTAGCGCTTGAATGTGGCACCACTTTCGGTGGAGCCTTCTTGTGACAATGATGACCAAATGACTCATAATATTTGTCAGAATTTTGTTAACATATGATCTGTAAATCGCTATATGTGTTTGTTGTTTTCAACAATTCAAAAGCAATTTGAAATAAGCAGTTTGGAGTTTGTTGTTATTTAAGCATTAAGGCCCGATGAGGTGTGATATATGGCCAATGGTTTTCTTAAGCACGAAGCAACGGCAACGTGGAGTGCCTGTTTACAGCCATTAGCCGTGGTCTATTGGTCATATACCACAAGCCCCTGAGGTGCCTTATTGCTATTATAAACTGGTTACAAACGTAATTAGAACAGTAAAAATATTTTGGGGGGTCATACCAATGATATACATTCTGATATACCACAGCTTTCACCCAACCAGCATTCAGGGCTCAAACCACCCAGTTTATAATTAAGCAATAAGGTACGAGGATGTGTGGCATATGGACAATATACCATGGCTAAGTGCTGATCATATGCAAGACACAACTCGGACTACCTGGATACAGTCCTGGTATATTAGCCATATACCACAAACCCCAGAGGTGCCTTATTGCTGTTATAAATTGTTTACCAACATAATTAAAACAGTGCAAATATTTTTTTTTGGGGGGGGGGTTCATACTGGTGGTATATGGTCTGATATACCACGGCAATCAGCATTCAGGGCTGGAACCACCAGGTTTATAATTTCATTTAGCACACACCATGTGCCTTTTACGCATTTACACTGACAGTGAGGGGGTTCGGTAAATCTCACCTGGGCGCCCATGTAGGTGTGTTTTGCAAAGGCTGAAGTTGATTGCATTCGATTCGGAACCAGGCTGCCTCTCGGGTGTGAGCCAGGTACCCTGTTCAAAGCCCACGGCGAAGTCGTCTCAAAACAAAAGTGAGATAATTAAGCACATGCAAAAGTGATTGCTTGGGATGAAAACACTTTATCTACCTTCCCACTAAAAAAAAATATTTTATGGATAAGATATGTTGTAAATGTCTGGATGATGCACCATGCTGCCTTGTTGACAAATTGACCGAGCAGCACAGATTACTGTTTGATTTAAGAATGCCTCCCTCCCTGCATTCGCCTGATGACATGACAGGCCTTTGCTCGGTTCCCCGCAGCTCAGCATAATCCAATAATCAATAATAATCAATAATCCATAATCCAATTTTACTGTATACACGTTGTTACTCATCCATTACATGTTTTACTGTATACACGTTGTTATTCATCCATTACAAGTTTTACTGTATACACATTGTTACTCATCCATTACAAGTTTTACTGTATACACGTTGTTACTCATCCATTACAAGTTTTACTGTATACATGTTGTTAATCATCCATTACAAGTTTTACTGTATACACGTTGTTACTCATCCATTACAAGTTTTACTGTATACACGTTGTTACTCATCCATTACATGTTTTACTGTATACACGTTGTTACTCATCCATTACATGTTTTACTGTATACACGTTGTTACTCATCCATTACAAGTTTTACTGTATACACGTTGTTACTCATCCATTACAAGTTTTACTGTATACACGTTGTTACTCATCCATTTCAAGTTTTACTGTATACACGTTGTTACTCATCCATTACAAGTTTTACTGTATACACGTTGTTAATCATCCATTACAAGTTTTACTGTATACACGTTGTTACTCATCCATTACAAGTTTTACTGTATACACGTTGTTACTCATCCATTACAAGTTTTACTGTATACACGTTGTTACTCATCCATTACAAGTTTTACTGTATACACGTTGTTACTCATCCATTACATGTTTTACTGTATACACGTTGTTACTCATCCATTACAAGTTTTACTGTATACACGTTGTTACTCATCCATTGCATGTTTTACTGTATACACGTTGTTACTCATCCATTACATGTTTTACTGTATACACGTTGTTACTCATCCATTACAAGTTTTACTGTATACACGTTGTTACTCATCCATTGCATGTTTTACTGTATACACGTTGTTACTCATCCATTACATGTTTTACTGTATACACGTTGTTACCCATCCATTGCATGTTTTACTGTATACACATTGTTACTCATCCATTACATGTTTTACTGTATACACGTTGTTACTCATCCATTACAAGTTTTACTGTATACACGTTGTTACTCATCCATTACATGTTTTACTGTATACACGTGGTGGTACAGTCACACCCAGAAACTAGCCACTGGCGAGAAGTCCCCACCGTAGTTTCGGCAGTGACTTTGTGCGTGTGAATTTATTTTTAGTCCAGTAAAATCAGATAGCCTAATTGTGTGTGTGTGTGTGTGTGTGTGTGTGTGTGTGTGTGTGTGTGTGTGTGTGTGTGTGTGTGTGTGTGTGTGTATTAGGATGTAAAGCTGTTGTTGGTCAATTAAAATTGAAAAGGCACTAATAGCAGAGAAAAGAAGTTGCTGGACCAGTTTGCCATTCACTTCTGTACTTTAATCCAATCTGTGTAGGTCTAGTCTACAATAAAACAATGTTGTCTGTATTTAACTGTTTTGCTTGATCTGTTTAGTTGTCTTTACATAAAAGTCTCAATCAACGACTGATACATCGCCAAATCTTCAATATTTCTCGGCAATCATGTGTGATAGGGAGGCAGGTGAGGGACATCCCTCCATTATTGTGTAAGTTCATGTTTTAGTTTTTGCTCGGCAAAGTGCCTCGAAGCTTCTGTCTTTCTATAATGAATTGAAATGACCAAACAAGCAACGGATTGTTCAGAACCAGGTCATTTCACTGACGTCATAGGCAAACGAGGTGGGCCTCTAAACCATTTCTATTGTGCACTTTTGACTTTGAGATGGTGATACAGAAAGGAAAAAAATAGGACAGTGTAATGTCACCAAATTGTACAACTAGATGCATCATACACACATATGATATGCTTTTTCATAGCAAATGTAATGTGAGTTATTTACTTCTGATTGGTAAAGCAGTACTACGCATACTAATCATATTCAAGCAAGTGCTGTACACTTAAATTTGACATGATGAGTAAGGTATCCTGTTATTGCAAACGTTGTGCAGGGCCTACTGTACATGGTGGAAGGACTGAACTGAGAGTCAGCCATTACTGTATGCAACATTTCGATATGCCCATGAAGAATTACTAGTTCATCTCATCAAACATACAAAAATATAAAAATCTACTAATATGTTTGTGTATACATTTTGGGTATCCCTGAGTGTTCTGCGAGGGCAGTCTGTCCTGCGTACTGGCGCTCTCTCTCGCTTGCAATCTGGCGCTCTCGTACTCCTCATAAAATCTTTTTGTGCTGCAACAATAGGGGTTCATCTCGACCTGGATCTTGCTGATGATGTATGAGGTCCAGACTCTCGGACAGTGTCTCCAGCAGCTTTTCATCATTCTGGATGCCCTCCATGAACTCCTCCAGGGACAGCTCACCTGGCACACACACACAAACGAACATGAACATTAAACCCTGTGGCACAAATACAATGATGTGGAACCTGTACACTGAGACAAGGAATCTTAGTATCTTCAAATCAAATCAAATGTTATTGGTCACATACACGTGTTTAGCAGATGTTATTGCGGGTGTAGCGAAATGCTTGTATCTTATTACCTACCATCACCATTGATATCAATCTTGGTATATTGATATCAATATCAATCAATTGTCAAACATCATGTTGGTAAGGTCCTCGGATGACATCTCATAGTTTACTTCATTGATGACATGGATGGACTAGTATGGAAGCAGGAGAGGAAAGAGAGTTTAGAAATATGACTTTGTGACTTGACTTGTCACTGAAATATAATTCTCAAATATAACCAGTAGGTGTCAGGCAAGACTACCAAATTGCCTGCTATACATACAGTGCCTTCAGAAAGTATTCACGCCTTAACTTTTTCCACATTTTGTTGTGTTACAGCCTGAATTTAAAATGGATTACATTTAGATGTAATGTCACTGGCCTACACACAATACCCCATAATATCAAAGTGGAATTATGTTTGTAGAATTTTTTATAAATGAATAAACATGTAAAGATGAAATGTCTTGAGTCAATCAGTATTAAACTCCTTTGCTATGGCAACCCTAATAAGGTCAGTAGTAAAAATGTGCTTAACAAGTCACATAATAAGTTGCATGGACTCACTCTGTGTGCAATAATCTCTGTACCACAAACATACAATTATCTGTCAGGTCCCTCAGTCGAGCGGTGAATTTCAAACACAGATTCCACTACAAACACCAGAGAAGTTTTCAAATGCCTCAAAAAGAACGGCACCTATTGGTAGATGGGTAAAAAAAGCCGTCATTGAATATCCCTTTGAGCATGGTGAAGTTATTAATTATGCTTTGGATGGTGTATCAATAAACTCAGTCGCTACAAAGATACAGGTGTCCTTCCTAACTCAGTTGGCGAAGAATAAGGAAACCGTTTAGGGATTTCACCATGAAGCCTTTGGTGACTTTAAAACTGTTACAGAGTTTAATCAGGAGACAACTGAGGATGGAGCAACAACATTGTAGTTACTCCACAATACTAACCTAAATGACAGAGTGAAAAGAAGGAAGCCTGTACAGAATATAAATATTCCAAAACATGCATCCTCTTTGCAATAAGGCACTAGTAAAACTACAAAAAATGTGGCAAAGAAACTTTATGTCCGGAATACAAAGCATTATGTTTTGGGCAAATCCAACACATCACATCACTGAGTAACACTCTTCATATTTTCAAGCATGGTGGTGGCTGCATCATGTTATCGGTATGCTTGTCATCGGAAAGAAAAAAACAACTAGGGAGTTTGTTTTAGCATAAAATAAACGTAATAGAGCTAAGCATAGGCAAAATCCTAGAGAAAAACCTTGTTGAGTCTGCTTTCCAAAAGACACTGGGAAACAAATTCATCTTTCAGCAGGAAGAATAAACTAAAACACAAGGCCAAATATACACTGGAGTTGCTTACCAAGATGACATTGAATATTCCAGAGTGGCTTAGTTACAGTTTTGACTTTAATCGGCCTGAAAATCTATGGCAAGACTTGAAAATGGCTGTCTAGCAATGGTCAACAACCAACTTGACAGAGCTTGAAGAATTATAAAAAGAATACTGTGCAAATATTGTACAATCCAGATGTGCAAAGCTCTTAGAGACTTACCCAAAAAGATTCACAGATGTAATTGCTGCTAAAAGTGATTCTAACGTGTATTGACTCAGGGGTGTGAGTAAAATGAGATATTTCTGTATTTCATTTTCAATAAATTAGCAAACATTTCTAAAAACATGTCTTCACTTTGTCATAATGGGGTAATGTGTGTTGATGGGTGAGAAAAAAATCAATTGAATCCATTTTCAATTCAGGCTGCAACACAACAAAATGTGGAATAAGTCAAGGGGTATGAACACTTTCTGAAGGCACTGTACATAAACTATCTGACATAATACTGGTTATATCAGAGAATATTATCATCAGACAATATTATGTTATCATCGATGTGTGTTCACACATCACACAGACAGAGGTGTGTTCAGCACAGCCCATTCTCCAGCCAGGTCACCCGTGGTACAAGTCAATATTCAAGGTCCATCTACAGTATGTCTGAGGACGTCGGAGATGACGTGGAAACCGACCACTAGGGACAACAGTGAATGCTGTTACCTTTAAGTTCTGGTTTTGCTAGGGCATTGTGGATGGGGATGGCAGATGGTGCTGAAAGTTGCATGTTTGAATCCAGCGATATAAGGTTGTTTTTGAGATTTTTGTTTTAAGCCTAGCCCAAACCTTAACCCTTACCTTAACCATTTGGAGTTAATGCCTAACCTTAAGATTTCTGAGTTAATGCCTAAACTTAACCCTAACCTTAAAAATGTGGAGTTGATGCCTTAAACACTTAGACATTTGAGAACCATGGATGAATGTCTAACTCTGACATGAGACTGAGAGCTTGTTCCCTTTCTCACCTTAAAGATGAGTAGCAGCTAGTCACAGTCAATGCAGCCACTCCTTTTTTTATTTTAACTAGGCAAGTCAGTTAAGAACAAATTCTTATTTACAATGACGGCCTACCAGGGAACAGTGGGTTAACTGCATTGTTCAGCGGCAGAACGCCAGATTTGTTACATTGTCAGCTCGGGGGATTCAATTCAGCAACCTCTCGGTTACTGGCCCAACACTCTAACCACTAGTCTACCTGCCGCTCTTGTCCACATGGTACAGTTTAAAGTATTAATGCAGCTTCTGCTGCACTCCTTCCTTTAGAACCAGACAGAGCGCTGCCACATACTCCATGAAGTCAATGAAGCCATCCTGTAGAACATGCGTGTGATGGCGCTGGAGGGGATGGCTGCTGTCTTATCGGCTCTTTCGCATTGTTCGTAACTTGTTTTGTACATAATGTTGCTGCTACCGTCTCTTATGACCAAAAAAAGCTTCTGGACATCAGAACTGCGATTACTCACCTCAGATTACTCACCTCGATTCCAAGATGGCGTAGCAGTCGGACGTGTGTTTGTCTTGTCCCGTCTTGTCCTATGTAAATAGTCGGTCTCATCATTATTTTTCGTACATATTTTAATCTCACTTTCCACCTACGATCTAAATATACTTTCCGGCAACACGCCCCACCCAATGTGGTACGGATCTGCTATTTTTATATGTTATAACTGGAATCTCCATCAGCAGCTAGCCAGCTAACTAGCTACTAGCTAGTAGTCACAGTTAGCCACTGCTAGTGGTCTTCACCTTTAGCTCGGTCACCAGCCAGCTTTAGCTCTGTCAATACCTGCCAGTCTGCACAGCGCGATATCGGACTGATTTTCTCCACCACATCACCGGATTCCTGCCGCAAACTCTGGGCCATTACACCGGATCATCGAAGCTAGCTAGCTGCAATCGAGTGGCTACCGCTGGCTAACACCTCTGTCCCGAAGAAAGCACCAGTTAGCCTTGAGCTAGCCTCGAACTAGGCCCATCTTCCGGCTATCCGAAGAGGTATACCCGCTAATTCGTGGGCTACAATACCTCTTTTGCCAATTGGTCTGGACCCTTTATTGCCGACACGGAGCCCTCCAATCCATCACGACTGGTCTGCCGACGTAATCGTCCGATGTGGTTTCAACAGGCTTTTCCGTTGCGTTGTCACTGAATACCCATCTGCTAGCTCCGGCCCGCTAGCTTTCTGAACTCCGTGCCTCCCGCTCGCCTAGCATAGTAGCGACTACCAAACGGCTCCCGGACTCACCTATTGCTGCTTATTGGACCCTATGATCACTCGGCTACACATGCCTCTCTCTAATGTCAATATGCTTTGTCTTCTGTTGTTTTGGTTCGTTATTGTTTTATTTCACTGTAGAGCCCCTATTCCAGGTCAACATGCCTTCGATAGCTCTTTTGTCACACACCCCACACATGGGGAGACCTCACCTGGCTTAGCTGGTGTCTCCAGAGATGCAAGCTCTCTCATTGTCACTCAATGCCTAGGTTTACCCCCACTACACTCACATCCTACCATACCCATGTCTGTACATTATGCCCTGAATCTATTCTACCACGCCCAGAAATGGCGACCACCCCTCATCACTTCAGCGAGCAGGCCTTTCTAATTGACCTAGGAATATGTTCCAGGATTCTTCCGATGGCATTGAGGAGTACACCTCATCAGTCACTAGCTGCATCAATAAGTGCATCGAGGACGTCGTCCCCACAGTGACTGTATGTAAGTTGAGCTTTTTCATTGGCCAAAAAAGGGCAGATATATTTGTGCCTTTTGGATGAAGGCATAACTTTTTATAGATGATTCGTTAAGAGTGAAGCTGGAATGTATCCAGTGCTTTTATAGCGATATCTTTGCAGACAAGTATGTCTTCATTACATCATAAGCCCCTGCATCAATAACATGGTTAACACAGTGCTCAGATATGCTCTATGTGTAGAGTTTAAGACGCAGACATGATGTAGGCCTACAACAAGGCATGTACAAACAACAAAGACTTCTATAATACAGATGAACGTTAATAATGTGCTCTTGTCCCATACTAAGGTGACATCAATTTGGAGTTCATTACTGTTGCATTAATTTGATTAGTGCTCACTCTATATTGATGCCAATTAATACTACATATTACAGTTTTACACATTGACAGGACACAAAATCTGCACATGACTGACTACTATTAAGAGGTCATGTTATGCC